>NW_007728381.1:0-1187 GCF_000696425.1 Galeopterus variegatus
AATGTTTAATATGTGAAACCACATATGTTCATGAGAAGAAATACAAACAAGAACTTGTTTATAATTCATATCTAAAACTTTAATAAAGATAAAAGTATAAATAACCTATACAATTAAAAAGACTGCTTTATGGTACAATATTCCATTAATAATGCACTGTATTCATTCTGTATTAAAGAAGAAATTGGAAATTTATTTTACTTCTTTCATTTTAAAAATATCATTAGTGGTTTCCAGCAAAGAAGTAGCAGAATAATCAAGATTTAATGCCACTTCTGCTTAAAACATACAGAAGACAAGATAAACTATAAAAGAAGAAACTTTCAAAGGCAAACTCAACAAGATAAACATCATAGTAGACCTAAAAACTGAATAAAAACAAAGTGGTGAGTAGCAACATGCTTGATGTCATCTATAGATCCAAGTTTTATCTTTTTCTTAAACTCAAAACACTGGACATCAATATTTTAAAAAGATTTAGCAACCTGTTTGAGCAATTAGACTTGCTGAAATCTAGAGGAAAAGGTTGAGAGATCCCATAGAACATCTAAAAATAATGCCAGAAGGAAAAAGGGGGGAGGAAATGCTAGAGAATCACTGTACTTAGAGATAATAGCAGATAGATTTTCAGAATAGAATGAAGACATGAGTCCTCAGGTTGAAATTATACCTCAACTACCAAACGAAGAAAACAAATTGAAAGTAGAAAACATCAAGAATAAAGAGAAAATATGTCACCCACCAAGGAATGACAATAAGACTTCTATGAGCAACAATAGATGCTGCAGATAATGAAATAATATCTTCAAATCTTTATAAAAAAATAGCTGTCCACCTAGAATTTTATACCCAGTTAAGCTATCACCCGAGAATTCAGGCAAATTAAAGGTATCTTCAGAAATTCAAACAGCTTATTTTTCACATATTCACTTTTATAAAAATAGTAGGGAAAGTATTTCAGTGTTTTAAGAAAAGCCAATTCGTGGGAAAGCATGAATCACACAAACACAAAAATTGCTCAAACAGGTTGCTAAATCTGTTTAAAATATTAATGGCCAGTGTTTTGAGTTTAAGAAAAAGATAAAACTTGGATCTATAAATGATATCAAGCATGACAGTACTAACAAGTAAGTGGAGAGTGTAAAAGTGACACTCATGTAAAGGAAGACAAATTCTGGATAACAAAA
>NW_007728381.1:1809-3554 GCF_000696425.1 Galeopterus variegatus
AGTAAGTGGAGAGTGTAAAAGTGACACTCATGTAAAGGAAGACAAATTCTGGATAACAAAATTTTTTTTAAAATTTTTTTTACAGGTGTATGTATCTCTATACACACACACACAATAAGCCACAAAGTAAAAAGACTTATTGCAAATGACTTTAGATCATTAATTACACTTTGACAGTACATCATTTGTTATGCATTGTCATACTGATGCTATTATTTTGAAATGTTTTAAATTGTAGGATAAATCAAATGAATAATTAGGTTCAAGTTCATAGCAACTGAGACTTTCAGAGTGAAAGAGAAGCAATCAGAAAATCAAAGAAATTAAACTCAATGCTAAAAGTGAATTATAGATGGTTATTTGAACTCAAGATTTTATTTTCTAAGTCTGGCCAGAATGTGATGTAGGTGTAATGTATCCTCAGGAAGCAGGGGTCCACCCATAATTGGATTTTTGTCTCTAGCACCATTCTCCAGAGATCTTTGGAAAGAAAACTGACGTCAAGTCTGGGAGGCTAGGAAGATATAAAGTGATCTTGGGAAATCGTGCTGTTTCAGAAAGCAAGGAAACTTATAAAAATTGAGTCATGTCAACAACCCAGAAGGGCTTCTGCTCACCAAAGATGAGGCATCAGAAAAAATGATCACAAGTGATTAAAACACACTACATCTAGGAAAATCTGAGTCCACAGATACTCAAGAGTTAAGAAGACAGAAAAAAAAATTGTCACCATTTGACATTTCCATGAAGCAAATTATTTACTTTGAACATCAGCTGTTTAAAGCAAAAAATTAAACATTTTTCTACAGTAGTAGTATGCATTGTTTCAGGGTAATCAAATACCTCTAGTTACAGAAAGCTGTGGAAAGCACTATATTATTTATAATAGAATAATATTTCTTTAGAACGTGAGTTAATGTAGAAGAAATGAAAGAATTAAAAATCATCATATTACAATACTTATTACTTCAACATAAAATCATTAGTTATCAAAACTATTGACAATAACAAGACATAGTACCAAGGTTTTTTCATAAATAATTATTTCTGGTTTCAAGTGGAACAAATTGATATTGCAACAGAGGGATAAGATTGTTATCACCTAACCCAGTAATCAAATTTAGTCAGTAATGGTGAAAAACAAAACAAATAGATATTTTGTGCCTTTTGATCTGATACATAAGAAGTACACATCTTCCATGATGTAATCTTGCTAAAAAAATGTTGAACTTAAATTTAATCAAGCCTTTAGATATAACTTCCAGTTAACAGAACCTATAGGGACTAGTGGAGAAATGACTTCACAAGGAGGCAATTAAATCCATAAAAAATGATCTACTCAAGGACAACTGGTTGGTTTTTGCAAGTGGGTGTCATAAACAAAGATTACAGAGATGTAAAAGACATAGCAACAAGATGCAATGTGTGGTCTTGGATTAAATCCTGATTTAAAATAGTTGGAGGACAACTGGGGAAATTCTAATATGGTTTAAGCAGTAGATGATATTAAACATTATTGTTAATTTCATGAGGCATGAGAATGTTATATTTACGATGTAGGAAATGATTTCTATTTTTTGAGACATATTTATACTTTTAGGAATTGTATGTCGTAATTTTTATCTTGCAAGTCAGATTTTTTTGTGGTTATAGAATTCATCATGGCCAAAGATGGCTGTACCTTAGAAATGCATCAGAAAATGTATTGATGGAATATACTGCTTTCAACCAAAAAGGAACAAATT
>NW_007728381.1:4324-6042 GCF_000696425.1 Galeopterus variegatus
AAAAAATAGACCCCTACTCACACCACTTAAATTTTTTATGTAAATTTAAAGGCTTAAATATGAAAATAAAACCCCCAAATACAAAAAATAACATTGAAAAATATCATTGTGACTCAGGGTAAAATTATTTCTTCAAACACACACATCTTAACAATAAAGGAAAACTGATGAACATAAATATATTAAAATTTAAAACCTATCAATAACTAAAAATTTAAGTTAAAGAGATAATTATAGACTGGGGAAGATATTTCCCTTGCCTGTAATTCAAAAAAGCCTAGTATTCAGAGTGAGAATAAGAAAACACAATGACAAAAAAGTGGATGCCAAGAAATATTTGGTGACCAAAAAGAAGATGCTGGTTTTCCATGATCTCATCTTTCTTTTCGCGTTAGAACTCCCCGTTCTGTTTAGATGTACAACCTCCCTTCCTTTGCACTTACGCAGGGGAAGCTGACTCCAAGTCATGTTCAACTCTTTCAGTGTCTTTTTGGGCATTTGAAAGAGATGATAAAAAACTGAAAATAAAAATTGTTTAAATGGTGGTTTTAAAAGCTTGATGATTTATGTGAGGATTTATTTAGATGGTTTAGAACTAAAAAAAAAAACCATGAAAAAATTTTAAAAGGAGAAAAACATGTTTCCTCATTACAAACTTGTAGACTGAGAATTAAGATCACTGATGGTTTCCAAATGTGTTACAGCAATTTCTATTCCCACCAGTTAGTATGTGACAGCTCCCATTTTAATTATATCATTTATCTCATTTTACAGATGAAGAAACAGTCCGTGGGAGGGAGGTTAAGTCACTTGTTTAAGGCCACACAATTTGGTCTGTAAGCTTAGACCAGAAGGTGGGTCTCCCAGTTGAGAGTCTACAGTACATATTTGCTGCGATTGAACACACTGTACTCTTACCTCGGGTAGAAATAACCAGAATTATCTGTGGTTTAGAGTTTTCTGCTTCACTGGTTCCTCCATCAGTCAAGCCTTCCATGAGAGTTAGAATATTGCTAACTTTCAGGAAAAAGGCACCTATCTTAAAATGCTTTACCAGCAATAATTTCTCTTCACGCTTGATGTTAACCATGCCACCAAATGTCAGGGTTCCTGCCAGATAGAGAAATGCTAAAAGGGCAGATTGTTCTGCTCAACATGATCAGATTAAGATTAGTACCTCAGCCAAATTGAGAGCAGAATGATACGTACAGAATCTGTTGGGGGAAACTGTTGTTACATTTGGTGAATGTCAGTTACTTCAGATACATTAACTTTTCCAGACCCGAGGGAGTCTGTGTCCTGAATTATTGCTTCTATGGCCTGAGACATAATTCCTTTCTCTAGAGAAATGGTTAGGTTTTTCTTTTTTTTTCTCGGTTGTTGTTTTGTCTACCTGTTAAATGAGTATGATGATGATGCTAAGTATGATTTATTAAATGAGGCATGAATAAAAACATGTGCTATGTTTCAAGTTATGTATAACGTCAGGGTATCTTTATGGCCGTGTCAAATTATTTCACTGAAACAAAAAAGCTCTTTGTATTTCATCACTCCTTCCTTAAACGGAATGTCCCAGTTTACTTTTTCTTTCTTTTTTTTTTTACAATCACAATTTCATGCAAATGTTGCAGTTGATTTGTTTTTCACAACTCAGTATGCTTATTAATTTGTCAAATATATGTGATCTTTTCACTCTATCTGTGGCATCTGTGAATAAA
>NW_007728381.1:6583-10569 GCF_000696425.1 Galeopterus variegatus
TTTTTTTTACAATCACAATTTCATGCAAATGTTGCAGTTGATTTGTTTTTCACAACTCAGTGTGCTTATTAATTTGTCAAATATATGTGATCTTTTCACTCTATCTGTGGCATCTGTGAATAAATTCATGAATATTATGTTTTTAAGGGTTTCTTCCATCTCAACACCAGTGCTGAAATAGCTGCCCCCAACCCCTGCTGCCCAAGCAGCTTGCCCTCCATGGGCCAGTCCAGCCTTTCTTTACAACCTAATTTCACACCATGCTCTTGTTGCCTTGAAATTGAATATCATAAGGGGTGTTTGCTTAAGATTCATATTCCCTGGACCCTACTCTCAAACATTCTCATTCAGCAGACTGGGCTGTAGCCCAGGAACCGGCATTTTTGCTACCTCTTCAGGTGTTCTTAAGGCAACTAGCCTTTTGATTACTCTTCATGCAGAATTCTCCTATTCTGCCTCTGTCCAACACTACTCACATGTTCTTGTTGCTATGAATTTCTTCACTAAATTCTCTGTGCTTATCAAATACCTGCTCTTCCATTAAAGCCCACATCAAGCCATCTTTCTTCTTGAAGCAGCCCCCCTCGACCACACCAGCACTGAGTTCTTCTCTGAACTCACAGCACTCACTGCCATTACTTGTTATTCATATGTGGCCTTGGGTTGGGTCTGGGTACACATCTAAGGGAATGTCTGTCCCCTCTTCTCCATGCTGTAAACTGTCTTCCCCACTGGAATCATATGGCATGTGTCTACAGACTACTCCCTCTACCCCCCATTGCCATGGCTGATTT
Source organism: Galeopterus variegatus (assembly GCF_000696425.1). Taxonomy (NCBI): domain Eukaryota; kingdom Metazoa; phylum Chordata; class Mammalia; order Dermoptera; family Cynocephalidae; genus Galeopterus; species Galeopterus variegatus. The sequence goes on from NW_007728381.1 coordinate 7,378, forward strand.
AAAGTGCCATGGCTTGGGCAAAGTGGCCAATCCGGGTCAGTCAGACTTCTTTCCTGAAGCCTAGGAAAAGAATTAGTTCCTCTCTGCAGATGGGAACCCCACAGTTGTTAGGAGCTGTGCATGTTTCCCCTGTGTTAAAGAGGTTGGTCTACTGGTAAACATGAGGAAATTTGCAACAGTATAAAGCAGGGGCACTTACTCAGATCTTCAATTCCAGTTTTTCCTGAGGCCCAGCCACATCTTTCACTTGCCAAGATGTGGGTATTCAACTCATAGATTACATGTACCATTCTCAAAAAAAAGTCCTTCATTTTTTGACTGAGTCATTTTAAATTGTATTTTTGCCTCTTGAAATTAAAAGAGTTCTTAAATTTCATAAACTAATAACAATTTAACTCTGTGTGTGTTCTCCTCAATGTGATTATAAGTACCATAAGGGCTGTTTCCACTGCTTTGACTCTAATTTCCTTCTCAACCAACAGTAAAATAGTTTCTACCCCACTTTCCTCTATGGAAAATGCCCTTATAAGTCATCAATAGCTTCAAAATTTGGAAACCTTTTTCTCTGATTTCCAATCATCTCTACTTGTATCTTTCCTAATTTCTGTGTTTCAGTTAGAACAACCACCTGCCTCATTACTCAAATGTGAAACATGGGAATCATTCTTGACATCTCTTGCAAAAGGCACTCAACATGCCCAACTTAGGAATCGATATTTTTTTTCCTAGCTGCGTGCTAAGTGCCTACTTTAAATTTAAGCTAAACCTGATCAAATTCAACTTTTAAAAAGGATTACTCTCAGACTTGCTTCCATGGTCTATCTTATCCTGTCACCCACTCCTCCTTCATTTATGGCAGAAATCCAACATGTATTTATTTAACACACACACATAGTGCCTACCATGTATTTTAAGAATTTTTATAAATAAGCACTCATTTATTTCTCATGAAAGTGCTATGACGTAAGTGCCATTATTATCACCATTTTATAGATGAGAAAAGAGAGACCAAGAGAAGGGAAATACTTGACAAAAATCAACCAGCTAGTCAGTTGTAGTCCTAGATTTGAACCAGGCAGTCATGTTTAGAGTCCATGTTCTTAACTACTCTAGCCTGCTGCCTCTCATGGTTCTCAATTCCCACTATCACTCCAGTATCCTATGAAATAATAACCTTAAGTAACCATGAACATTTAACTTCAAAGATTAATCCTCAAGCTGAATTTCTGTGTCATTATTTATCATTACTGTTTTCTCTATTCTACCAAGTCATCTAAGACTTTCCAGGCAGACCTATTTGTTACCTGTTTTTCTGGAATGGGGCTCAGCTTCCAGTAAGGCCCCTTTTTCTCCCAGCAGAACTCATGGGGAGTATTATGTAAATAAATCATAATAATGATGTCCAATACACAACTTCATTTGGTCAAGCTCCAAGCACAAAAGTCCATTGTGGCTTCCCATTCATGACCATGCTTTTCAACTCAAACAGATGACTTTCCAGTTCCTGACTGGAACCATGCATGCGTTCTCCATACTTGGTCCTAGTGAAGCTACCATTGTAATTGAATTTTTAATACTGGATTCACATTCTTGATGTTAGGTAAGAAGCTAAAAATAAAAGCTGTGGCTAGCTCTAGTTTTTAGATGCATGCATATTAATTTAACTCATTTCCCTTTAATTATATTTAACACACATTGGAAATTTAGTAATTATAAAAGACCTTTAATTATCAACATTCATTATTATCACTATTATTAACATATATTAAGCACCCACAGTCTGTTAAATGCTGTACTCAAGATAAAAGGCATTAACCTTGCAATTCCACTGTGACCAAGATAGAAGACAATCTTCTTCTTCCAGACAGAGAACAAAATTATACTTGCCTAACCTGACAAAGAGCCAATGGATGAGTCAGGGATGAAACCTAGTTGTTTTAACCACTAGACAATTGGATAAACAAAGACTGGCTATAAAACTCTGTCTCTTTAAGTACATCTGAATCTATTCTTTCATAAATATTTTTAATGCCTGCATTAAATTATTTCATGGTGGCAAATCCTTCTCCTTCACAGAGGTATGTGAATTGTGTAAACAGTCAAGTCATTTGAGACCAATTCTACATTATAAACTTTGGCATCAAATAGGATGCTATTTTTTGTGGAAAAATAAAGAATAACCATAAAGTGATGAAATAAAATTTTTTTTTAAAAAGAGGTGCTCATAAACTGGCTTTGAAGGCAGTTTCAAATGATGATGCCTAAAGCATTTGAGCAATGGCAGCATCATGAGGACAAATGCTACTTCCAAAGCTAACATTTGATTTGAATGGTAGAATCAAAAGAGTCTTCGCTTTGAATTAAGACACATTTGAAGTCAAATCCTAGTGCTGCTACTTATTAGGTATATGATCTGAGACAAATGAGTTAACTTGCTTAAGCCTGAGCTCCTTCATCTGTAAAACAGAGGCAATAAAGCTGAACTTGCCGAGTTTTAAGGTACAAAATAATATACTTGAATATATAAAATAAGGTGTCCACACTTGACATGAACTTGAGAAAGAAAAGTCTCTCCCTCTGTGACATCCTGGGTAGTATGACATGGCCACTTGCTGGCAAACTAGAATGCAGACTAATTCTATTAAAACTTAAATTGCTTCATGGTTAAGATAGGCTATTATATGATTGGAAAATGTACTTAATTTCTCATTTAAACCTTTTATAAATGCCACTGTTCTTTAGGCACGGTTCTGGGTATGTGGAAAGAAATTCAATCCACCCACAAGGAGCTCAGAGTCTAGTAAGGAAGATACACAATTCTGAAAACCATAATATGAGGCAGAGAGAACAATAGAGTTATTCCAGTATGCCACGGATGGAAAGTGGTAAATTCTGCCTGGAACTGAGAGGAGATGAATAAGGATTAGTAAAGGAAAAGACAGACCATCATTTCACTGCGTTTTGAAGGATAACTGGACATTCACTAGGAGAAAGAAAAACAAATGATATTTGTCATTTGCCCAGCAGAATAAACAGCTAGGCAAACACACAGACAGAAACATTCTTTGCACATGTGAAAAATTGTAAGTAGCATACATAGGGTGCTTTCTGTAGTGTGACTAGAGATGAAGCTAAGAACAGAGCTTAGGATTAAGTTATAAAAAGCCATATCAAGAAACCAGAAATACACTC
>NW_007728381.1:11412-14295 GCF_000696425.1 Galeopterus variegatus
AAAAAAAAAATTCCCATCAGAAGAGATTTCTATGAATCACAACATGCTCCGGGTTAAAAAAAAAACAACAAAAAACTTTTCTTCTCAATACCAAACGTCTTGCTTCTTCTCAAGGCGAACTCTTATTAACCCCTTCCTACTATGACATCAATCTTTACTAAATTTTCACAACATGGAAAGTATATGTAGAGGGTTCAGAACACACAGAAGACTCTGTTTGTAATTTTGATTTTCACTTTAAAGTGACATGACTACTAACACTTTAGTCTTCAGTTTTAGTCTTCAGTTTACAGCTCTCCAGTAAAGTATTTAAGTGTGCATATGTATGCTTTNTCAGAGTCTAGTAAGGAAGATACACAATTCTGAAAACCATAATATGAGGCAGAGAGAACAACAGAGTTATTCCAGTATGCCACGGATGGAAAGTGGTAAATTCTGCCTGGAACTGAGAGGAGATGAATAAGTATTAGTAAAGGAAAAGACAGACCATCATTTCACTGCGTTTTGAAGGATAACTGGACATTCACTAGGAGAAAGAAAAACAAATGATATTTGTCATTTGCCCGGCAGAATAAACAGCTAGGCAAACACACAGACAGAAACATTCTTTGCACATGTGAAAAATTGTAAGTAGCATACATAGGGTGCTTTCTGTAGTGTGACTAGACATGAAGCTAAGAACAGAGCTTAGGATTAGGTTATAAAAAGCCATATCAAGAAACCAGAAATACACTCTTACATATTTGGTCAATTGTTTTTCAACAAGGGTGCCAAGACAATTCAATGTAGAAAGGATAGTCTTTTTTAACAAATGGTGTTGGGAAAACTGGATATTCACAGGCAAAAGAATGAAGTTGGACCCATAACTCAAAATGGATCAAAGACCTAAATGTAAGACCTGAAATGGTAAAACTCTTAGAAAAAACATACAGCAAAATCTTCATGACATTGAATGTGGAAATCTAGAATCTGTAGAGAACTAAAACAACAACAAAAAAAAACAACCAAATTAAAAAATAGACGAAGAACTTGAATAAACATTTCTCCATAGAAGATAATATGAACAGTAAGTACTTCAAAAGATGCTCAACATCACTGACCATTAGGGAGTGCAAATCAAAACCACAATTAAATATCAACTTACACCCATTAGGATGGCTACTATAAAAATGAAACAAAATAAAACAACCCAGAAAATAAGTGTTGGCAAGGATGTAGAGAAATTGGAACTCTCATGCACTGTTGGTGGAAATGTGAGATAGTACACCTATGTGGAAAACAATTTGGTGGTTCCTCAAAAAATGAAAAATAGAATAACTGTATGATCCAGCAAACCTACTTCTGAGTTTAGACCCCAAAAAACTGAAAGCAAAGTCTCAAAGGGATATGTGTACATCCATGTTCACAGCAGAATTCTTCACAATAGACAAAATGTGGAAGCAACCCAAGTGTCTATGGATGAATAAAGGGATAAGCAAAACATGGCATATACATACAATAGAATATTATTTAGTCTTAAAAAGGAAAGAAATTCTGGCATATGCTACAACAAAAATAAAGCTTGAGGACATTATGCTAAGTGAAATAAGCCAGTCACAAAAGGACTAATACTGCATGATACCAATTATATGAGGTACTTAGTGTAGTCAAAATCAGAGAGAGAGAAAGTAGAATGCTGGTTACCAGGGGCTGGGGTGACGAAGGAATGAGGAGTAATTATTTAATGGATATAGACTTTCAGATTTGCAAGATTAACAGTTTTAGAGACAGACAGTGGTGATGGACACAATATGAATGCACTTATACCACTGAACTGTACACTTAAAAATGGCTCATATAGTAAACATTATATTTATTTTACCACAAAAAAAACAAGAAAAAAGTTAAAAAAAAAAAAAAAAGAAAAGACATACCAAGGAATAGGTATATAATAATTTTATTCATGAAACAATAAGGAATCATCTCATACTAGGAAAATCTCGCTGAACAAATTCTACAACTTTTAACCAAACAATCCCTGTATTTTATGAGAACACTCAAATAAAATTTTGACTAGATAAATGTGTAAATTTTGATAGGTGTTCTAAACATGTGTTATCGCTCTATAACATCAATCTCTTTGACCCCTATTTGTTTATCTTTTGATTTTCATAAGAATGTAGCCAAATATCAAATATATTTTATTTAAAAATTTAAATTCAGAAGGTTTGGGAGATTGACATAGTGATTAAAATTAAAATTAAAGGCAGAGAGAATAGGGAGACAATTTCTTTAAGAAAGTCAATCAATTCTGACTTCTGATAATTTAAGTATCTACCTTTTCCTTTCAAAGGGGCATAGTCCTTTGGGATTTTTGCAACAAATGCTACTTAACCACTCCTTGCTTAAAAGGTAGGGAGTTCTGTCTGAAAAATCAGTTGGAAAACATCAGGGTTGTGTCAGTCTGAAAATTCTCAGCCAGTTGCAAGTTGAAAACGATTTGCTAAAAGTGGGTACTTTTTTTCCCACTGGTTTAAATCTGTCAGAAAGCTTTGGATTCTCCAGTGCCTCACACCAGTTACTTCAAAACTAACTCCCTCCAGATGTCCCTATGATCATCTAATCAAACATCAAAAGCTGTATGGTGACAAGCTCTCATGCTGCTTATGAGGACTCGGTATGTTTCCGCAAGCCTAAAACACACACAGTAGCTACTTTTAAACGTGATTCATCTAAATCAGAATTCTATTTTAAAGTACAGAGCTATTGGGAAAGGGGCCACACTCCTGAGAAAGAAAAGTCTTTTAAATGTCTGTACAATATCATTCTATGACAAGATTTGAAAGCAGAAACCAAAATGAAACTTGTACTTCGGAAGAGTTTATGTTGTACGGAAAAAAAAAA
>NW_007728381.1:15505-19611 GCF_000696425.1 Galeopterus variegatus
ACTGCTGGGTTTGTGAGAAGATGAAGTGGGTCTCACAATTCAAACTGGTGACCTTAGCCACCAACCAACATTTTAATTCCAAATAGTGAATTTATGTTTAAACATCTCTCTCTTTCTTTGACAGTACCAAGAAACAGGTAACGCAGTGTCCTAAAGCAGAAAATTCTAAACAAACTATTTGGGGAGCAAAATAGTATGCTGAAGAGGGAATTTCACAATCAGATTCATTTACACATACAAGCGTACTTCAAAAAGTTCATGGAAAAATGGAATTAAAAGATAATGCAAATCTTTCCATGAACTTTTGAGGTACACTTGCATACACACACATACATATAACATACACAGACACACATATATACATCTTTACAAAATGAGTTAAAATTGGTTAAAAGTTATTGAGTTGAATTCATCTCACCCATCTCAGAAATAAAAGTTTCAATCACATAGGCATATATTTAAGATAACCTATTATGTGCCAGGCAATGTGCCTGGGGGCTTGAATGCAAAAATGAATATGCTGGCCCATGCCTCTGAGGAGCTCACAGTTTTGAAAAGACATAGACATGTAAGCAAGCAGTTATATTTCAGGGAGATAAGAGCTAACAGATACGCACATGGCAATTCCCTTCAGGGGTTAGGAAGGCTGAGCAGAATGCTAAAGTGCAGACTAAAGAACACTTATTTTGATTGTTAAAAATATGTATTTGATAATCTGATACATGATCACAGACTGCTACGGTTGTTTAACTGCTTTAGATCTGGTCTTCATAACTAGGTGGTAAGTTTCTTGAGGACAGGAACCATGTCTTAGGCTTTCCAGATGGCACAAGGCAGAAAGCTTGGACATCTAAGGGAATAGTCAATTAATTCTGACATGAAAGCAAAACCCATTCAATTTTCATTACATGCGGATCAAGTCAAAACAGAAAAAGAAGACACGTCATGGTTACCTTTTTATTTTTGAAAGTGACTTCTGAATAGTGATCTTCCTTTTAGACTTTCAGCTTTGGACTGGACCCAAGAAGAATAATGGGGGAGCACGCACCTGAACAGGGATCATGTTTCGCAGGTTTCCTTATTAGACAACACAAATTGTTTCACCATCTTCTACAAGATATGGTGAAAAACTCTGTTGCACAGTAATTATGGCTTCTGGATTTTCCCTACCTGAATTTGAGTCTTACAGGCTTAACTGCTTCAGAAATTAAGCTACCTAAACTTGCCAAACTAAGTAAACGTTCAGCCCCATGAAATATTGGATGGCAGCTTTATCTTTTAAAAACAAAGCCATATGAAAACCACCCTTGCAATGCATCTCCAAGCTCTGGTCTTATCAGCACACAGCGTGAACAGCTGGAGTTACAAACACCAGGACTATTATTAAATCACTGTGTCAGGGGGAAAAAAAAAAAAACCTTTTGTAGGCTTCAGTATCTCTAAATAATGCAATTATATGTTACATGCTATTTCTCCCTTTCTTTTGCTCTTCAGCATCCATCTCTCCTCACTGGAAGACAATGAATAGTCTTCCTTCCAATACACATTGGTGTCTATAACAATTATTTTGTTCTGCTGTTTCTACAGCTACTTAACTGTACATCTAAAGGACAAAGAAATATGATTTGGTCATTCAGAATGTTTGCTTTTTGTTGGATTTTATAGTCAGCAACCCACAATCAAAAGTGCTCTGATATCTCAGTGGCAATCTGGTAATTTTAATCCTAAAAGTCAAGCTATTTAAATTTCTCTGTAATATCTCAAAGATTTCTTTCATGGATCTGAGAAAGTTTTATCAAGGAGCAACACTGACTATAATTTCAATATAAGTGACATACAAGGGAAAATTTCTCATATTAGATGCAACACTCCATCATATTAGATGCAAGACACAAAGAGAACATTGCTATTCATTGGAAATATTTTCTCTCACTAGCAGCTACCTGCCACTATCTTTGCTGATAAAATACCAAAACCTCCAAAGAGTTTTCACTTCTCCTCCCAATAGAACACACAGGACAAGTGGAAACACTTTCCCTTAGGATGTCTTCCCAGAACTAGTCTGTGTCCTTGACTCCCAAACTTAAGAGTTGCTAACAATTGTGTTGCTAATGACTAAAGAGTTATTTATGGCCTCTCAAAGCAGAAATTCAATAACTTCTACTCATCTTAAAATCCTGAATTTATATACTATGTGTTGTATAGGAAAGGTGATAATATGATGAAATAACCTTAATTATTTAAATATTTGCAGGGAGAGGGTGATAATTCTCTCCTCTTAATCTCCATCATTCTTCATGTTCTGAGAATTGGTGGCTTCCTTACATTATTTAATCTAACCCCCAAAACAGTGGTTCTTGATTTTTTATTCTCCTTCTAAAATCTGAAGCATGGTAGAGTCTCTTTCATGAACCACACACACACACACACACACTCCATGCCATGGCATAAACTTCAGAGGGTTAATAGAGCCCCCAAAACCCATCCACAGACTTCCAATTCAACAACCCCAAATACTGCCAGCTTCTTTTTTTGAAATAAAATAAAAGTCATGGACTTTTAAAAGACTGACCAATATTTTCTTTATTTTGTTGATACAAGACAAGTAAAGGTTTTAGAACAAACAATGCTGCTTACTATCTGAGAACAACCACAGTACTATAATTTTCAGGAATCCACTTTTTAATTTACTTGCCCTGCAGGATCAATTTGCCTTAGGGGTTAAATTTGAAACTATAAACAGTCATTAAAACATAAAACAACCATAGTAGTTAACCGGATATTAAGAAAAAATCACATCTGTTTTAGAGTTTTGTTCCATCCACAAATTCAGGAACATCAATTTCAAGAACCTGGTTTTATGGCATGCCCTTAAGCCAAGAACACCAGGTTACAATCAAGGAAAGGAAGGCAAGATTTCCCATCAGCAGACTCTCACTAGAATATCCTGTCTCTAGGATTCTCTTTCTTTAATTCAAAAGCAGTCAGTAGAACTGGATTTACTATTTTATTAAGAGATAAATAGCCACTATTATGTGCATATTAATAATTGTACTATTCTGATAATCAGGTGGGTTTATAAAAAGAGAAATGAAGGAAACAAATTTCCATGCTGTGTGCCTGGTGGTACTCTAAGTGACAAGTATTGAAATTTTGTGGCTTCTCAAAAAACACAGAATCTGAAGCTTGCAGAGAATCTGATTTTTCTAATTTAAGCACTTTTAAAACTCCAACATGTCTGAGAGTGTACATCTTAAATAACCAGTTGTAATAACTTAATCAGCCAGAAAACAAGTGTAACTTTTCCAGCTTTTCAAAAACATGCATCTCCAGGCATCAATTGAAACTCTTCCCTCTATGGTAAGCCTAATGAAGTACAACTAAAAATAACAGTCATCAACTGTGGTTTTAAAGGCAATATTTCAACATAATCAAATGTGTCAAATAGTCACCCTTACAGCTTCTTATGCTGTGGATTGTAAGTTTCATTTCTGGGGAATTATTGAACATAACCCACTTGGGGCTCTGCCATCTGTGAATTACTTACATGCAAATACTCTGTTTAAGATGGAAATTTTGATTGTTTTTTTTTTCCCCTTGGATATTGGACTGAAATGAAATTGAATGTAGCTTTTACAGCAATTATTTTTCATATTAGTTGTTACATGGCTACATTATCACACACTCCCCACATTCATCATCACTTATCAAATCATAGGAATCAAGTATGGCACAGCCGAAGCTGTGGAGAAAACATCAAATAGAGTTATGGAATCTGAGAGATGGAAAAGAGTCTGAAGTCTTGGAGTCCATACTCCCTGGGCCCGGGTCCTTGCCTCACAGAACCCCCCGATTCAGTGCACTTTGACACAAGAGTTGTGGTTGTGATATTCCCATAGTTTCCCCGAAAGGCTACGTTTCTTATCTCTGAGCAAACAATAAAAGTGACTATAGGGCCATATGTAGGGTGCCACATAATTTGTCATCCATACATGGACACCTCTGAAAGTTAATGGGGACACTATTAACAATTATGCCAGAACAACAGGCATGAACCAGGACTGCCCTAGGCAAACCTAATCACACTGTCACCCAAGAGATGATGC
>NW_007728381.1:19724-22179 GCF_000696425.1 Galeopterus variegatus
CAGGCATGAACCAGGACTGCCCTAGGCAAACCTAATCACACTGTCACCCAAGAGATGATGCAGAGCTCAAAGGTCTTCCCCAAGGGTCTCAAACCATTTTATTAACGCTATACCCAATTTTATTTGTGTCTAGAGCTGCACTCTCATAAAAACAGAATAATAGCCGCAGATGTAATTTTAAATTTTCTGGCAGCCATGTTTTAAAACAGTAAAAAGAAACAGGCAAAAATAATTTTAATATATTTTATGCAACCTTATATACCAATCATTTCAAAACATACTCAATATAAAAATGAACAAGACTTTTCACATTATTTTTTTCATGCTTCATTCTTTGAAATCCAGTGTGTATATCTCACTTAAAACATATTTCAAATTGGATCAGACACATTCCAAGTGCTCAATAGCCACATGTGGCTACTGGCTACTATACTGGACAGTACAGGTCTAAATTGTCCACAAGTTTGGATATGCAGTGATATATGAATAACATTACAACACACACACACACACACATATACAAATGTAAAAATAGACACACTAAGTGTCTTTACTTCCTAACTTTGCCTACCATTTGCATAATAGGGCCGTTAAACTCTCCGTCTCTTGCCTGGGATGAATCAGACCTTGGAGCAGAAAGACACTGAGAGATTCTTTTGGGAGTACAGAGACAATGGCTGAGTTAGGTTAATTACTAATTAATTAGCAAGCTGGTTAACTGCTGAGAACTTCTAGAACTTTTCCCAGACTTACATATGTCATGCATTCCTAAGCCCTGATACATACACTGAGCACCTTCAATGTAGTTGGAACTAGATATAGAAAGATAAATAAGGCACAATGTCTAAACCTCAGAATGTTAGGGCTTAAGCTATTCATGAAGATTATTTTGTAATTGAAGCAAGAGAAGCCTAAGATGTGCCGCTATTCCATGCAAAGGCAAGGACCAGACTCTGCTCTTTGGGTCTCAGGTCTGCTTTTCATCATCTGTAGAGAACGCCATGAGGAAAGGAGGAAAGATGTGTTTTCCCTTTTACTGTTGATAGACAGGGACTAAAATCTAGCTCTCAATCCCAGCACCACATATCCATGATATTGGGAGCTTGAAACTGCATCACCATTCACCATGGTATGAGTTTATGAAGCATGATTTACATACTTTCTGTGTGTGATTTATATATTTTTATTATATACATAATTATATATATTATATAAATAATGTATACATATAATTATATATATTATATATAGAATGTATATATATTTTTTTAAATATATTTTCTATACTTGGGAATTATGAAACAGGAGGATGAAGAAATGCAACATTATAGTCTACTAGTTAAAAGCACGGTCTTTGGAGCCAGACCACCTGGGTTAAATTTCTGGCTCTGCCACTTGTTGGCTATGTGACCTTAAACAAATTACCTAACCTCCCTCTGCCTCGGTTTCATTATCAGTAAAACAGAGATGAAAACTTGTCCTTACTTTGATGCAGAAGTTTATGTGACTTAATGTAAAGCACTTGAAACAGTGTTTGGCACATAATCAGTGCTATATAAATAATAGCTATCACTATGACTATATATGAATCATAGCTCCTACTAGCTATTATTATAACAAATAGTATACATTCTATCAAAAGATCTCTATCTAATCATCAATTTAGTTGAGACTGCAAAGTCCCAGTAAATCTATGGGTAAGGCACTTTGATCTTTTATTAGAAATGCAAACGGCAGGATACCTACTGGGACAACAGGTTTCAGACTCTGGCCACCAGGGTGTGAAGCGCTTGGCTGGGCATCAGCAGGTGGGCCTGGGGCTGGGTCACTGCTTCTCCTCACAAGCAGTGGAGTGCCTGCAGGACAAAGTAAGAGGTGAGAGGTCAAAAGAATCCTGGGGAGAAGAGATTGAATAGCACAATGCACTTTAATTAAAAAGGTTTACAACATGCTTTTATGTAAAAACATTCTATTTCTAAGGATGCTTGTAAATTAATCCATTTAATGATCTTTTGCTATCTATTTATAGAATGGCACATGGCAACAAAATCTCTCAACTCTCTTCTTTCCCCACTTGCATTAAAAACAAACCATTGTATTTAACAGAAAATGTTAGGCAATGCAAAAGTTGGCAGTGTACAATCTAAAAACTGGTCTAGAAAAATATATGCTAGTATTAAAAAGAATGGTTATACAGCAGACAAGTGCAGAGGTTCACACAATCAGTAATTTGCTATTCAGTAGAGCTAGAAGTATAGTTATTATGTCATTTGGTACTTCCCAAATCTTTTGAACTATGATATATACTGAAATAAATTATTTGCTGGGGTTATAGCATTAATGTCTATTTAAGTACACAAAGAGATTGGTTCCATTCTCTTCCTTTTCTCCTGAAGTAGATAACACCGATAAAGAAAATTAGTTCTTCTAAAAAGATTTCCTGATTTCTTTTTAA
>NW_007728381.1:23864-24839 GCF_000696425.1 Galeopterus variegatus
AGTTGACTGAGAGGAACAGAAACAGAAATTTTAATGACTGCCAATTTTAGTTACATTGTTTTTTTTTTCAGCTGAGTCATAGTCATACATACATGAATAGGTACAGAATACGTGTGTGTCTATGTGTGTGTGTGAGAGAGAGAGATGATTTTTCTAGGGTAATAAATATGTTTTATAGTTTTCCCCCAACTTTGAGGAAACATGCCTATGACTCCTCATTTATTGTCAATATCTGCCATTTTAATGACAAAGTATTAAACTATTTAAGACATAATTTTGTAATAAAGCGTATTCAGGTTTATGTATTCAATCAATATGCCATAGTATTCTAATGTGTCTCTCAGAAGATGACAGTTCAGTTTTATACCAATGTATCAACTATTTCAAACATTAAAAAACAAACTTTAAGATGGCTAGATCTTTCTTAAACACACTCTCAGCACATCAGGAATAAGTTTTTTTTCTTTATTTTTCTGTACTCCACACTTGAATGTCTCCTGTTAAGTCACTTTCTAATTCTTCTTTGGCTGTCTTAATGTGTTAATAACAAATGCAAATCATTCCATATTGGAATTAATAATGAGCATCTTTAAATATGAACTGTTATCTCAGAGAGTTTTAAACAACCTTTCCAAGAATTATTTTTTAAGTTGCCAAACCCAATTTGAAGGTGGCTGTCAGGAAGAGACTAAGTTACTTAAAGATATATCCTAGTGTATAAGAGAAGGCAAGTAATTAGAAGTAATGAAGATGATTTGGGCAAATCTTTGTATATACAGTAGAGTAGAAGTCACATTTCGCAAGCAAAGCTAACTGAAATTAGAGGGAGACAATTCCATCCAGTTTTAATGGAACCTCTTAAGGTGCAGGGGAATAAATGAAACATAACCTCTGCACTGAAGGAGGTTATAACTTAACAGTAGAGATCAAACACTAACACTACTAACTGCCAAGTATCAGTACAATGGAGAGGAC
>NW_007728381.1:25700-34812 GCF_000696425.1 Galeopterus variegatus
AAGAACTAGGGGCCATGGAGTGGAGAGGTTGAAGGGCAATGTAAAGAGGGTGAACAGGGTAACAGGAGTCACAGGCAGAAAAGGCCAGATACACTGGAGGAAGATGGAGACTTTAGCGACTGACTACACTTACAGAGCAAGAAAGAGCGTAAAACAGACACATATCGTGTTATTTGCTCAAAAAGTTTAATTCCTGAAAGTGAAGTTAATTTTCATGGAATAGTACGTAAATTAAAGAGTAAAATCTTATTCTGTGCTAAACCTGATATAACTTTACAATAGCAGGCAAAGCTTTTAACAACAACAAAAAAAGAGATGGGATTGTAAGGGAGTTCAAAAATGCGGAGAAATTGCTATTCATTAGGGTCGCCTAATTCAGTTTGAAGAAAAGAATTTTGAAAGAGGCTGCAATTAGTCAAAGGCTCAAATTGGTACACCAATGAATCATGCAAGATATAAGGTCAACAAAAATGTAAGGTGTTAGCTACATAAATGTAAGTTTCTGTCTCTGTTATAAATCACTCACACACTTGACTGGGTAAATTTTCTTCACATTTGGAGAATGTGTTTAGGATGGAGTTGGCTTACATGACAGGTGATGTAATTTAATATTATGTTTTGGAGGCTCTGAACAACAGGCAGTTATAGAGATTGAAACCAAGGTCCTGAAGAATTATAACATATGATGATGCAGGCAGCAGAGAAAACAAACAATGGTTTTAAATATGATTCCCACTTCAGTGTTATCAGTCACAGAGGCATATGCTCTAAATTGTATGGTGAGTAGCAGCAGGGGCTTACTTATTTGGAGATGGTTAATGCTTTTCCTGAGCAAAACCAGAAGGCCAGCTTGTCACCAACATTGGTGTCATTTCATCCTAAGGCGATTGACACCTGGAAAGCTTGTTTTTTTTTGGGGGGGGGGGGTGACAGTGAAAGTGCTGAGGAGACATTGTGTAAGAACTAGGGGCCATGGAGTGGAGAGGTTGAAGGGCAATGTAAAGAGGGTGAACAGGGTATCAGGAGTCACAGGCAGAAAAGGCCAGATACACTGGAGGAAGATGGAGAATTTAGTGACTGACTACACTTACAGAGCAAGAAAGAGCATAAAACAGACACATGATATCATTCTTACAGTTCTTGCTTGGGGAAGGCAATAGGGAAGTTTTGGCAACTGCTATGATTTGTTTCAGAGAAAACACAAATCTTGGTTTCAACCCACTGAGTGAAGTGTTAGAATGATTTGCCTTTGAATCTAAAATGTCTTTATATGCGTGAGAAACCAATGATATGTTGGCTTCCAGAATGAGTGGGTAGAGACACACATGAGGTGAACAAAGGAAAAGAAAAAAGGAAGAATCCAGAGAGGTCTATCAATGCTGGCATCACATGCAAAAAATAAAAACAAAAACAACACCAAAAACCCCGGGATTTTATATTCTTCCAGAATGCTCAGAAAGAAGAGGTATCTAGAATAATGAGTGGTTAGCAAAGCCACAGAGGAGAGCCTAGAGAAAAGGGCTGTGGGGGATAAAGAAAGGAACTAGGATTAAAATGATAACCTGTTTATGTGCAAAGATGGGTAAGGGCTGATCTTTTTAGAGTCTCAATTTTCTTTCCCTCTAAGAGATTCCTTTTGTGCTACTGAATTATCGAATCAACAAAATGCAAACGCTTGGACAGTTTGAAGAAGAAAACACACTTTCCTCCCAATCCTGGCACTTAGGATAACAAAATAAGTGTGAAAAAGAAAAAAATGTTCTAAACTGAAATACTACTAAATTGGTAACTTTCACATTGATGATGACAGTGAATTGCAAATGGCTAAAATTATTATAAAAAAAGATAAATAGGAAATGAATACATGCTACCAGGTAATCAATATTAATAGTATAGAAAGACAGCATAGGCTGCATATTGGTTTCATATAATAGTACATTTCCTTAATAAACTCTGCAACTACTCAGCACCTATAATGATACCTTTCAATTATCTTGAAATTTAACACTTTTTGAATGAGCTTGACATTAAAATATGGGTATCTCCTCTAGAGATATGGTGTAAAGAGACTGCAGGTCAGGAAACCTGCCTTCTACAGGAGGCTCTGCCACAATATTACCTCAAGAAAGTTACTCTATCTCAAAGTCCAACTTTTCCTCATCAGCTAAATGAGGAGCTAAATGCAGGAGCTACACTGAAGTTCCATCCCAGATCTACAAAGAGATAGTTCTGTGATTTATATAGCCAGTAAGGAAATTGAAGTCCAAAGAAATTAAGTTCCTAAGTCTTTTGGACTTGATATCTACTCCAGTTTTATTCACTTAACACTTTTCTATTGCAGGGTCACATTCTCTATGTGGGTAAGTGCACAGAAGTAAGGGGTATGATATCTTTTCAATGCAGCAGCAATTCTTATACTTTAAACAGGTCAGCAGAGGGCCGGCCCAGTGGCGCACTGGAGAGTGCGCTGCTTGGGAGCATGGTGGTGCTCCCACCGAGGGTTCGGATCCCATGTGGAGACCGGTTCTCGCTCACTGGCTGAGCCCAGTGCGGGCGCAACACGGAGGGTTGCGATCCCATTGCCGGTCCCCGGTACAGGCATGACACCGAGGGTTGCGATCCCATTGCCGGTCCCCGGTACAGGCATGACACCGAGGGTTGCGATCCCGTTACCGGTCAGTAAAAAAGACAAAAAGGGGAAAAAAAAAAAAAACAAAAACAGGTCAGCAGAAAGAAAGATTTTCATAGAAAGATATGGATAAAAGGAAAGGGTGGTGGGAACTGAATAAAAGCAAACATTAACCCATAGACACGTGGGATGGCATGCTAGCTCCTCTCCTGAAGTGCACAGTTTCTCTGCAGATGATTTACACACCTTGCCAGTATTCCGATTACCTTTTCAATACCTCAATACAATAAGACTGGTGAAAGTGGTACATCATTTGTTTTTGGAGACAGGTAGATTTTCTTTCTGTGTGGATTTTAGGGCCATCAGATAGAGCTCTTCAACTGATGCCTAACAAACTCCACAGCACTGAAATCTGGAGACTCATAAAAAAATTGGTAATGATATCAATAGCAGTGCAATTTATGGCAAAGTACCGCAAAGAGATCACTTTCGCCGCAGGAGTGCTTGACCTGGTTTGGTGCCTGGTCTGTGATGAATGCAGCAGCTGTAACATGCTTTCAGACACTGATTGCAAAACCACACAAGACAGCCCAAATCAAACTTTAGCAGTCCAAAAACTTTAGTCTTAAATATCACTCCATTTGAAAAGGGACTCCCAGTATTGCCATAAAAGGAGCAAAGAAGTTTAAGCTGACTAACATTTAGTATCATTTTTCTCACATTTCACATTGCAAAAACTACGCTTGGCTTGTTCAACACAGGATGAAACAAATGCAAGTACTTCTCAGAACAGTTGCCACCACTGGCTACACAGGACATGAATGAGCACAAACATGATGAACCATCTTTTAGCATTTGAAAAGCTGCTTCAATTGGAGTGCCACTGCTGTGAAAACAAGGGAAGGTGTTTAGAACTGACATTTATTGGGACTTAATACTTTTCTCCAAAGACAGTTGTGACTTCAATTAGTAGCATATTGTCGCCACATTCCTGAGGGTGCACACTTTTTCTTCTATTGAAGTTTTCACATTTTACCCAGTTGACATACACGAATCTACAATTTTTAAAATTAAACTACTTTACATTATCAGTTTATTCACGCTACTTAAGATCAATTAACGTAAGGACGTAGACATGCACTAGGTCCCAAGTGTTATATTAAGAACAATGACAAGCTACAAAGAAGATAGAGTACAATCAAAGGTCCTGGTCTTCGAAAGTCACACATTCTAAAAGAGAAATAAAACATGAAAAACACAGATAAAGATAACTGAATTAATTAACCCAAATAAAAGTTCCTGAATCATAGAGGTGAAGAGAAGGAATTCACCATGTGCACGTTGAACTCCAGTTTCTTGCTCTAGCATTCGAGGACCTCAGTGGTTCCTCCAACCTATGTCTCTAATTATATTTTGTACAGCACTTTGCCATGTAGTACATGCCAAACAGAACCATCTGCCATTGCTTAAAAACGCTCTGCATCATCTGACCTCTAAATTATAATTCTCTAATACCGCAAATAGTTGTAATCCACTTTTAAGACCTATTCTCAATGTTGGAAAAATTTAAAATTAATTCTTTCCACAGCCTATTTTGCCTTTGAAATAGTACCCGCTTATCACATCAGCCTCACTGTTAACTGCTCGCACTCTCACTTCTGTAACTGTGCTTGCTTACTGCATTAGCTAATGCACTAGCCACATGAATACTGAGAAAACGAAACTTAAAAAACACAGAAGAGTCCGCCTATCTTATCACATCAGCCTCACTGTTAACTGCTCGCACTCTCACTTCTGTAACTGTGCTTGCTTATTGCATTAGCTAATGCACTAGCCACATGAATACTGAGAAAACGAAACTTAAAAAACACAGAAGAGTCCGCCTATAGAATGCTGAGAAAGCGAAACTTAAAGAACCCGGACGAGTCCATCTATATAAACCCTGTAAAACCTAAGCTTGGGGCTCAGGTCTTGGAGCACTAGCTCATCTGGTGTAGTAGTAAAATACCTGACTCTCCAACCCCCTGAGTGCTGACCACTTTTCTGTCAAGTCCGTTCCGTAACACCAACAGTTATAAACAATGTCTACTACTTTGGAATACCAAGATGCAGATTTGCCATGGAGCTAATGAAGCATAACTTCAGTGGCCCTCATTTTCATGATCCCAGGAGGAATGTTAGTAACATAATCACATGATTATGTAATTTTGTAAGATTTACCTACGTAAAATGTTGTATTTGCAATAGGTTAATCTTGTTAATCTCTTTCAACTCTGACGTCCCCTCCATCACGCTCTTCCTGCTGTTGGGTGACAATGGAGTGGCTAAGAGATTTCTGGAATCCAGTTAAGGGAAATTCAGTTAGAGAGATATTTCATTTAAATATAGTAGACTATATTTGCATGGTTACAGACACTTTTATGTATAGTTATTGCCAGTCATTCTGGTGATTAATATAGGAATATTCCCATCACCCACTGTGCCAGTTCACCCAGTTTCATGACACAAAGGTACAGGGCCAGGTGACATAATGGTACAACTATGCTCTTTTTGCATCCAGAACTGAAAGCATGTGAGTACTGGAAGATAAACAAGATTTGAAATGTGCAAAGTCAGAAGCTAGTCTATGAAAAATTCTTTTTTCTCACCAGATACATAAAATTATAAGCAGATAGTTCAGTTCTCATTGACACCTTGACAAATGGGAGGTACTCTCCTATCCAGAATACACTTGAATATACAGCATAGAATTAAAATTCCCTTGCTAGTGAGATACAAACCTGTAGCAGTTTCACAGATTACAAGTATATATGTGTGAAGCCCCATGTTTATATTCCAAATATCACTATTTAAACAAAACACACTTTGATTGCCAATGCTAAAGACTGAAATATCCACTTATTCCATCTATTTAAAAAGTGATATTATATATGGAGAGGTGATTAAAGAATATGTAGCCAAAAATTGCAGGGAAAAGGTGTAATATTGAGATGTTTTCAGGTGTTAATTAGTACAGCATTATAAATTTTTTTTGGTATTTAAACTTTTTGTTCCTTTTCTTAAATAGCAATTCCAAATTGCACACATTTAGAGACCAACAAAATGTGGATCTGCCTCTGTATCTCTTTAGAGTATGTTAAGTCCTGCTTTGTCTTATGTATACAGTTGTATTTTGCTTATCTCCCCTTAATTTAGTTATTTAACAAATATTTACTGAATGCCTAAAATATGCCAGGCAGTGTTTTAGGCACTCTGGATACGTCAACACACGACACAGAAAGGTCCTGCTCTTGAAGAGTTTGTGGGTTGCTGGGGGAAGACAGATAATAAACAAGTAAATAAGTAAATATCGGCATTTCAGATCAGGATAAAACAAGTTCTTAAACAGGAATGTGAGAGAGAATATGACGGGGAGGGTAGTAAGGTGAACAATGTTACACTGTCAGCTCTTCAATGGCAAGAAGCTCACCTAAGTCCCCCACCGAGGATCCCTAGCAGAGTGGGCACTTCACAGATGCATGCTGAATTTGAACTAAGCAGAGCTGCAGGCACAAAGATCAACCACTACATTCAGAAATCTTTGGAATTTGAAATGTCCCAGACAAGTGAATTTTTGGGGTCACAGAAAGAGTCTATGCCCCCAATATGTAAATAAATTGCTACTGTCAGGTTTGTTTCCCATCACCTAACACTTTTTTCTTCAGCATCAACATTTATTTTAAAACAAACACTATTCACACTAATGCAGCATATGTTATCACCCTTGCAACTTAATGATAAATGAGCATAAAAGTGACATCAACACCAATGCTAAACAATTCCAGTAGAGGCTCTGAAATCATTGACTATGATCTTGTCAATTACTGTGGTTTATGAAGGAATCTACTGCCCTGTCAGTTAATCTTTCCATTTTCTATAGTTCACAGTCTTAGATCCTAGATATTTAGGAGGTTAATCTACATTCATAAGATTTATGGCAATCCATGGAATAGCTAGAAGGATAATGGTTGAGTTTACCTGAAAAGAGTCTTTAGAAGAGCTGAATTTTAAACAGAATTTTGAAATGCAGAAGATACATGAAATGATACATTGGTGTAAAAGGATGACTAAGAAATTTATAGTGGGCAGATGGGCACATGGTTTTTGAGGCTAGAGATTAACATCCATGCATGAATACTGATAAGACTTGCTCAGCCAGAAAACAGGCATTAACCAAGTAACCAGAGGAACAAGTGATTGAGGAAACCAAGGAATCTGGTTAGGAGGATATTATTAGAAGGCCTGAAAAAAGAAGAGTTTTAATTTAGTCTAATTCAAGTAGCATTGAGGCTTCCAAAGGCAGACAATCAATACTGTTTGTTTTCAAGTACTGAGAAACTGGTTAAAATACAGTTTGGAAAGACATTAGACATTTGTAGCTTATGAATACATGAAATATGTTAACTAAAAGAATAAGTGGAGGGATCTTTTCTGTACGGATTTTTTAGTAATTCCCTTATAAAAATCATAAAGTGAATCCTAATGTGTGTCCAGTCGAGGGGTTGTGGATTTGGGATGATTGTTTGATTCAGTATAGAGCATATTTATGATGGTTCATTAGGGCAGTAATGTTGGTCTGTATCAAGTGTTCAAGGAACCATTCTTTTGTCCTAATTTTAGGCCACAGATCTCAGTGCATTGAGAACAGCCCTTAAAAGATTACTGCATTAGCTCTTTGCAAGAAGAGAAAGGGAGAAATAAGCAATGCCTCTAGGCCATTGAGCTGCAGTTGCAAACAATTACAGGCAACATCAAAGTACTAAATTCAAATCACCAAGCTATTCTTGATAGATGAGAAACATCCACAAGTCAATTTAAGGCATCCTGGGCTCAAATCTATATGATTTATCAGCTGCATTTGAAACCTTTGATCATTACATGTTATTGGATCGTTTAAAGTCCCTGGCATGACTAGAAGAAGGGGTGGGCTATGGAGCCACTGTTATCTCAGTGGAACACTCAAAAGATAGTTTTATTCCAATGCCTGTGTGCCCCCAAAGCTGTTTTCTGTGTAGTAGCAAAGGGTCTCTCAGGCTCTTTCTTCCTCTGATAGATGTGGAAGGCATAGTTTCTACTTATAGCACTTAAGATTCTGAACAATGGTCAATTAATCGAAGCTTAATCCAGAAAACACAGAAACCGGGCTTCTCTGGCAGGTAACATGCCTAATGAAAGTGCCAGAGGAAAATCTGACTCTCTCCTGCTGGAGACACTTCCAATATTTTCGACTGTGGTTTGAGACCTCATATGTTGACCATAGCTGCCTCTGGAGACCAAGGATCACCTTCAACCTTGGGCATTTTTTTCCTTATGCCTCGGTAGGAAGAGGTTATATTCTGTCCATGATGTAGAACTAGCCCAGCTGTCCAAGCTTTTGTGACCTCACATTAGATAACTGAAATATAATCCACTTGACCATAGCTGCCTCTGGAGACCAAGGATCACCTTCAACCTTGGGCATTTTTTTCCTTATCCCTCGGTAAAAAGAGGTTATATTTTGTCCATGATGTAAAACTAGCCCAGCTGTCCAAGCTTTTGTGACCTCACATTAGATAACTGAAATATAATCCACTTGAAAGTGCCCTAGAAGACCACACAGGTGTTTCATTCTGGCTGCCGTCTAGCTACTAAAGAGGTCCATTACACAAGCTGGAGAACATTCCCCCAGCACCCTGATTCATTCAGCAGCATAGAAAGACGATGATCTACGGATCATTATTGACTCTTCTATGTAACCCCTGGCATCAAATTCAATGTGCATCAAAATCCAAAGGCCACAGATACAAAACTGGATTGTGTTTCTCTGATTCTTCAGGAAGAAACACAAACTTCTTTGGCTAACAGTATTAAAGTTCTAACTTTTAAGGTAAGAAGATTTGGACATAGAGGGTCTGTGAATGCTAAGTATAGGGGAGATAGAATTTGGTTAGAATTTAAAATATTTTCTACAAATAGATGAAAGTCACAGGAATGATGAGGTTTCTATCGATTACAAATAAATCAAATAAGGTCCATTACACAAGCTGGAGAACATTCCCCCAGCACCCTGATTCATTCAGCAGCATAGAAAGACGATGATCTACGGATCATTATTGACTCTTCTATGTAACCCCTGGCATCAAATTCAATGTGCATCAAAATCCAAAGGCCACAGATACAAAACTGGATTGTGTTTCTCTGATTCTTCAGGAAGAAACACAAACTTCTTTGGCTAAAAGTATTAAAGTTCTAACTTTTAAGGTAAGAAGATTTGGACATAGAGGGTCTGTGAATGCTAAGTATAGGGGAGATAGAATTTGGTTGGAATTTAAAATATTTTCTACAAATAGATGAAAGTCACAGGAATGATGAGGTTTCTATCGATTACAAATAAATCAAATAAACCAAAGATTGGGAATCCATGAATCTTTTAAGGGATTCTCAGAACGAGACAGTTTATATCAC
>NW_007728381.1:34842-38134 GCF_000696425.1 Galeopterus variegatus
CCAAAGATTGGGAATCCATGAATCTTTTAAGGGATTCTCAGAACGAGACAGTTTATATCACTATTTTTTCCCACAGGTCCTAGGAATAAACCAAAGTATACCAGAACATGAAATGTTTATTAACTTGAAGGTAATACCTGTTTTATCTAGTTTATGTCATAAGCCCATGATACTTCTACTTCACTACCCATAAGTACTGCGTTATTCTAGTTTCATATTTATTATAACTGAATAGCATGAAATAGATACTGATAAGAAATCACAGAATAACAAATTAAAGCATAATATACCAAGATGAGAGAGAATCTGACAACAAAATTTAACAACATAGACCATCTATGACAAACATTAAACTGACGTTACTGATAAGAGGCCAGTATCTAAATCAGCCAGTGTTTGAACTTGTCAAATGGTTCCTGCGACAAGCTTTCTTTAATTTGAGATGAAGACTCATAATTTCATCTTTCGGGTTCGTTACTGATAAGAGGCCAGTATCTAAATCAGCCAGTGTTTGAACTTGTCAAATGGTTCCTGAGACAAGCTTTCTTTAATTTGAGATGAAGGCTCATAATTTCATCTTTCGGGTCTTCTCAGGGCAAACAAACCAATATACAGTGCTGTTTTCAAAAAGGCTGACATGGAAAAGGAGGAACTGCCCTTGTAAACTGCCCTTGTGAAAGTTTGGATGCTATCAGAACTGCCATTTGTGATATGGCTGTCTAGCTCATCTCATTCTATATTACCTATCTAGATTGAAAAGCACACAGACACACAGAGTTGCATTCAAAGATAAGGTATGTGGGCCTCAAAATAAAAAAGGTGGCATACTCTGGTATGCTAGTGACACTGCAAAATCTTTTATTTGTTCCTTCCATGTATGGAAGGGTATGTGATGGGTATCTTTCTAGTTTGTGACAGACTTTGACTGTGTTCTTGAAGTCTATCTAATATTTTCACAAAAGGCTTGTGATGCTTCTTTGTCCATAGCCCTTGGTCAATTCCAAAAGTAGCTTTTAAATGGTCTTCAAAGAGAAAAACTGCAATTTCAGACTAGACATATGTACCACAATAACAACAACATAAAAGTTACTACCTAGCAAATGTTGGATTCTTAGCAAAGCATAGGAGTGACACATCTTAGCAAGGGGTGGGGAAATAGACTCCCCCTCTGGACTGGAGGAACAGCAAAGTCACATTACAAAGGGGCATATATTCTAAGATGGCCACGAAACAATGTACCATAGCTTCCACTCCTACACACTAATTTCATAAGCCCTTATGTTTAGAATAGATTTCGTTTCCTATCTAAAACAAACATATGGTATCAAACAGTCTTTTAATGCTCAGATTTAAATTAGTTTTAAAGAGATAAAAAGACTGAAATAGTTCTGCTATTCATGCACACTTAACAACAGCAATATTTATATCAACATATTGGCAGAGAAAATGTTAAGTTCCTTATATCTCAGTGGGCCCATAATTTCCTTTTAGAATAAACACATTTACCTAAAAATATTCACAATGTTGTATATGGATATGGTGAACTGAATGACTAGTGGACCTACCTCCAACAACTCCTCAGCATTCAAACAATTCAATTCTACATTACAAAGATGTCTTCAGTATACAACCCAATTGTTTCTCAGTGATGCTTGTTTTATTTGGTTGCCACACTGTCACTGCTAGTTTTACACAAATAAACAACCAGAGTCACCCAGGCATCCTGGGTTCCAGGTAGAGTTCACACTGCCTTCTCTGAAGTTCATCTCGGGGAATTTCTTTATCCTCAAAAGCAGGGCTTTCAATCTATGGGATGCCACCCATTCACGAGTCTTGAAATCAATTTCAGGGATCATGTTCATAATTCTACACTGTGGATGGTATAGAAAATATCAGACTGTTTTGCATAGTAAAGGTATGTTTTGTTTTGTAGAACAGTTATAAACTGGATTGCAATGTAAAATCTATTTCTGGCTTTGAGTTATGGTCAGAAGAGTCTGGAATAGAAAACCTATAAAATTTTCCTGGAGGATGCTCAATAGCAGGTTTGCAACCTTAGATTGGCTTAGGAAGCCAATGAGGGATTACAAACTCCTCCAGGAATTACATCTATAGCCTAGGATTCTGTCTGATAATCCACTTCCATGGCCCTGTTTTTTCTGAAGTTTTTATGTCTTTTTAATACTTATTATACTCAGGCATTTACTGGAAACTTGCTAAGTGCTAGGAACTATGTTAAATCAAGGGAAAACAAAGATGCTTGTGGCATAGTCCTTGACCCCCAAAGGGCCCTGAAGAGACTGACTTGTACACAGTAAAGCATAAGACAATGTCACTAAAGATATCCAAGCAGTCACTGCAAAGTGCTGGAGAAGTAAGAGGGAGAATTACAATTATAATTGGAGAGGGCTTCACAGGAGAATTGACATCTTAGTTAACATCCACACATCCATCCATCCTTCTCCTACTATGTTCAAGGTACTAAGCTAGAATACGGGGGAAACTTAAGTGAATAAGACAAGAGACTACCCTAGAAGAACTCCAAGCCTGTAAGAGAAAGAGACTTATAGGACCAGGTAGAAAGAGCAAAAGAAATGGTATGTACCAGGCACAAAGACACCATAGAGGTGGAAGGGGTATGCCTGTCTGCTGGAGATGAAGAAGGCTTCCTGTAGGAGAAGGGGACTGTGAGTAGTGCTGGTTGATCACAGGCTTTGATACCTGAAACAAAACTGGTCCATATTTTAGACAGAGCAAATTAATAAAAACCTATGCATATATATTTGTGAACATTTTTAGAGCTAATGCCAAAAACATGAGGCAGAAGCTGAAACAGGTCTAGCACACTCTGATACTGGAGATCATCCTAAAATCAAAGAGGATAAAACAGAGACATAAGATAAATCAGATTTTAGCACTTTCCTGTTTTAAATCCTTGTTTCTGGTTATTTTCATTAGAAATCAATCAACTCATTACCATGACCTACAAGATTCTACACGATCTATTCCTAAGTTTGTTTGTTTTTTTGATGCTATCATAAATGGGATTATTTTCTTAATTTCCTTTTAGATAGCTCATTGTTTGTGCATAGAAACAACTGATTTTTGTATGTTGATTTTATATCCTGCAATTTTACTTAATTTGTTTATTAGTTCTAACAGTTTCTTGGTTGAGTCCTTATGGTTTTCTATATAAAAGATCATGACACTTGCAAAGAGAAAATTTAGTTTCTTCCTTTCCAATTAAGATGCCTTTTATTTCTTTTTCTTACCAAATTGCTCTAGCTAGGAC
>NW_007728381.1:38791-39539 GCF_000696425.1 Galeopterus variegatus
GTATGATGTTAGCTATGGGCTTCTCAGATCATTTATTATGCTGAGGTATATTTCTTCTATGCCTAATTTGTTAAGAGTTTTTATCAGAAAAAAATGTTGAGTTTTTCTGCATCTATTGAGAGGATATGATTTTTATCCTTCATTCTGTTAATGTGAGGAGGTAAAAGATCTGTACACTGAAAACTGAAAATACATTAATGAAATTAAAGACACAAATAGAAAGATATCACATGTTCATGGCTTAGAAAAATNTACATTAATGAAATTAAAGACACAAATAGAAAGATATCACATGTTCATGGCTTAGAAAAATTAATATTATTAAAAAATCCATACTACCCAAAGCAACTCACAGATTCAATGTAATCCCTATCAAAAGTCCAATAGTATTTTTCAAAGAAATAGAAAACAACAATCCTAAAATTTTCAGGAACCACAAAAGGCCACAAATAGCCAAAGCAATCTTGAGAAAATAGAACAAAGCTGAAGGCATCACACCCCTGATTTTAAGCAATAGTACAAAGCTACAGTAATCAAAACAGTATGTTATGGGCATTAAAACAGACACACAGACTGACGGAACAGAATAGAAAGCTCAGAAATAAACTTAAGTATATATGGTCAACTAATCTTTGCCCAGGGTGCTAAGAATACACAATGGGGAAAGGACAGACTCTACAATAAATGATGTCGGGAAAACTGCATATCCTCATGCAAAAGAATACAATTTGACAATTGTTTTATCTCA
>NW_007728381.1:40523-44510 GCF_000696425.1 Galeopterus variegatus
AAAAGACAAGAGATAACAGGTGTTGGCTGTTGGTGAGTCTGTGGAGAAAAGGCAACCCTTGTAAATGGTGGGAATGTAAATTGATATAGACAGTATGAAAAAGAGTATGGAGGTTCCTCAAAACGTTAAAAATCTGGAAATTAACAGTTATTGATCCAGCAATTTCACTTCTAGTTATACATCCAAAGAAAATGAAATCAATATCTCAAAGAGAAATATGCACCCTCATGTTTATTGTAGCATTATTCACAATTGCCGAGATATGACAACCTAAGTGTCCATTGACAGATAAATGGATAAAGAAAATGTGGTTTATATATATATATAAACACACACATATATACATATATACACATATATACGCACACACATATACATACATACACGCACACACACACACACACACAAATAAGGAAATCCCTGAAATTGGCAACGACATGGATGAATGACTTTGAGGACATCTGCTATGTGAAAAAAGCCACACACAGAAATACAAATACTGTCTAATCTCCCTTGTATGTGGAATCTAAAAAAGTCAAAATCATTGAAGCAGAGTAGAATGGTGGTTGCCAGGGACGAAGGGCTAGGGGAAATGGCAAGGTGTTCGTCAAAGGGTACAAATTTTTAGTTATAAGATGAACAAGTTTCGGGGATCTCATGTACAGCATGGTGACTACAGTTAATAATACTGTATTATCTACTTGAAATTTGAGAGATTTTAAGTGTCCTCATTACATAAAATAATAATGAAAGGTGGTGATGCATGTGTTAATTAATCCAACTGTAGTAATCAGCACCCAATGTATAAGTATATGCATACCAAATCATCACCTTGCACATCTAGAATATACACAATTTTTATTTGTAAATTAAATATTTTAAAACAAAAATTTTAAAAGACTCTTATCTGGCTCTTCTCTCCCTAGCTCACCTTGGCTTCCGTTATGGCTCTAGAACTTCCCAAATTCACACAGACTGCACAAGTATCTTTGTACTAGCTAATCCTTCCATCTAGAATGTTCTTCCATCCATCTCTCCCTCTCAGAGTAGCCCTCTCAGAGTTACTCTCTATCCCTGTACCACTTTATTTTCTTCATTATGATGTTAAGAGTCAGAGAGACTCTCATGCATCTGTTTACACGCATAACTTTTAAAAGCTAGAATGGAAGCTTCTTGAGAACAAAGATCTGGTCTACCTTTTCCCTGTTGTATGCCCAGACCCTAGCATTCTGCAGACTCCATGTATGTTTGTTAAATTAGGGAAAAATTAGTGGAAGTTGGCATAAGTGTAGATTGAGCAGCCAAGCAGAGAAATGGTGGGTCTGTACCAGGACACGTGGAATTAACCTCTAAATTAGCAATACAGGTTGCTGATTCAAAGTACAAAGTCTATGTGAGTCGAAGGGTCAGAGGATCACAGTTGGGACTGGGGCAGAGACTGGGAGTCAGCCTTGGACCTCAGAATAAAGCTGGAAGTACACCCAGAGAAGAGAGATTTATGTATTATCACGAGCCTGTTGAGCAGAAACCCAGACCAGGGGTCTAGCTCCATGGATACAGAAAAACCAATAACACAACATCTCCTTGCTGATTCTCAAATGTGTACAGTTAAATAAAGGCAGAAAACCTGGAAACCAGACTGCCCAAGAGAACACTGTGGCACAAGTTGTGTAAACAATCCCAGAGTAGCACTTAAAAAAAAAGACAGCAAAACATTTATTTGCTCCAATTTATTCTTCAAGGGACTCACTGTGAGAGACGACTCCTCTAAGATAATAAAAGTTATCCACAATGTTAGCAAAAAGCCATTTAGCACAACCAAAGGGCACAGTGCATGTGTCATACAGGCAGGTCTGCAGGAGAAAGGCTGACATTTTGGGCAATGACAGCAGTCCAAAAGAAAAACACAGCCACAGCAAGCCCATCTAACGGGTGCTGTGAATCACCCTGATTATGAGCCACAAGCATGCAATCACTGGCATACAGAAACTCCTGACTAATAGCCGTGAGCAGTTTGCCTTTGCTATCTAAGTGTCACAGACTGAACACACTCTTGCCCGACCTACACTCAGCATTAATACCTGAATCATAGCCTGGGGAAGCTCAATATTCTACTGCTGAAAGAAGATAAAAAAACAACAATACAAAGACTCAGCCCTTCTTAGTGCCGCTAGTTAAACTGAATGCATTTAATCTTTCTTCTGCATCTAAAATGTCTGTCATCTTCTCTTGGTGGAATGAATGATATTTAAACACTCCTGCAGAAAGCCAGTTTCTTGAAGGCTTTTCCACGTACCAAACACCAAATAAAATTTTAAAAACCCTGGTTACATTTAGTTGCACAGGACACAAATCATTAGGTTGCCAGAGGGCACGCTGCTTATGGTTCTACAATCAGAGAAGACAACATGGTCATCAGCACCTTCCTACAGGCCTGAAATATACAACTAAATTTCTGTTGTATAGGATATGCAAAATCTGCTCTGCAAACAAGTTATATGCTTCACTAACTATTATGGTATGAATGTACCGTATACCTATAGGGAAATTACCTACATCGAATGGTTTCTTCTGACCTTGGTCTATCAGACAAGGAATTAAATCAGTGTCTTACCAGAAAGAGTTGATCACCATACCTAGACAAATGCTCACTTAACCACTACCTCCATTCCACAGCTAGTAAGTCCTATCATTTGAGAATATACATTAAATAGATATGAGACACATTCCTGAGGAAGAATAAACCCTTGCAAAAAAATGATGGTGACACAACATGACCATAGCTAATCCTGGTCAAGAGCTTACCACGCACTGAGCATTTGTAATTGTTCTACTTGCTTGTTAATTGTCACAGCAATTCTAAAGCTTGAGGATGACTATTACCCCATTGCATAACTAAGGAAAGATAAACCAAGAGAAGGTTAATTGATTTGCTCGTGACCATACCTAATATATGGTAGTAATTAGATTCAAACCTAAGCAATTGCCTTCGAAAACCTGCACTCCTATCCCCATACACAGTGAAGTCTTCCAAAGACACATTTCTTTGACCAAATCAAAGTAGATTCTGCCAAAGTCCTGAAGATGCTGATGTAAATCGACATGTGTTTTCTTAAGGAAGAACAGTGTAGTCTTAAATAAGCACCTGAATGGCTGAATGTATTAATACATCCTTTGTAGGAGGAAAGCCTAAAACCCTTAATTAAATATAATGAAGAAATATCACTGTATAGAATCCCCTTTAAATATTTCCTGGCTGCAATAAGGAATTGGGAGTCTAGCTATGCCTGGAGCTCCATAATTAGGGTCCTTGGGAACTGGGAACCAGGTCAGGCTCACGGTATTCCCAGTCCAAAAAAAAAAAAAAAAAAAAAAAAAGCCGCTGCTGCTAAAAATAAATACATGAAAATAAAGAAGCTAATTTGGGGAAGGTGTGGGCACCAAGAAAGATGAAAACCCAGAGACCAGAGTTACCAGAGGCAACTCCTCAGCCTTCCCTTTCTTCCATTTCCTTTGCTGGGAGGCCAAAGGTGGGGACCTGTCTAAGCAGCACTGCTGCCGTGTACAATTATTATTTTAATCGACATTGTGCTGTGTTAATGAGTGCCAACCATGTGCCAGATGGTGTTGAAAACAAAGCCTTCTCTGCAATCCTGCCCAGTGGGATCACCACCTCTCCTCTCTGTGAAAGCGATCACAAATGTGGTAATGAGCTAACTCCGATGCAACCGAACTTCTAATTCCCTCAACACTTTCTGATTGGGCACTGCACCAGGATTTGGCACAGAAAAGGCACCTGGAGTGCTGTCGGATGATCTCTTCAGGGATAATGGACCAGGGAACTGAGCTTGTAATGATTTCATATCAGTTTGTTCAAGTTCAGTTGCTATTAATTGGGTTCAAGTTCAGCTCCAGTTCACACAATCTAAATAAATAGCTGTTGAAACCAGCTTAGCGCCTGGCACAGTATGTATCTTTGTAACTAAC
>NW_007728381.1:44758-46076 GCF_000696425.1 Galeopterus variegatus
AATGGACCAGGGAACTGAGCTTGTAATGATTTCATATCAGTTTGTTCAAGTTCAGTTGCTATTAATTGGGTTCAAGTTCAGCTCCAGTTCACACAATCTAAATAAATAGCTGTTGAAACCAGCTTAGCGCCTGGCACAGTATGTATCTTTGTAACTAACAAGAAGCAAGCAAAAGAGAAAGATGTAGGGGGACGCTTGCATAGATATTGTCTAGTGCCTAGTGGACTTGTGGAGTAAGGGAGGAGAAACCGAAAAGAGTGCTCAGGTTTGTTACAATCGTGCGTGGTTATATTGCTTAACAAATGATTATATTATGAAGAATCGAGCATGAAAACAGCTTACATAGTAAAACTTGGACATAGTTTCTGAGAACAGCTACCAGTAAAATGCTGTCTTGACATTAGCATGGTCTGGAATCTGGACTTTATCTTACAGACTTTCCATCTACCTTGGCAATTCTAAGAAGTTAATTCTATTGTAATCTACCTAAAGTCTGAAAAAGAAACGTTTTAGACAAATTCATTGCTAAACAGAAAAGAGGAGCAATATTGCAGAAAAAAAATCTATTTAAAAATAGGGCTTTGCATATTTTATGGGAAAAATCAATCCAAAATCTATTTTGTTCTAGCCCATTAAGATTCACTCTAAGTTGGTTTCCCTAGAATGAAATTTAAAATACATTTCTAAACATCATTTGCAGGAAATTTTGAATGGAGGTGTTTTCCGATTCAGTGCTGGCTGGCAAATTTTAATTTCTGTTAAAATTCAGTCATAGATATTTTGTTTAAAATTGGGATTGGTTTGAGAAGATATTGGTTTTGTTATTTCATAAGTAGAATTACATACAGAAGGCATATGTGCAGGTGATACTAGATAGAATATATAATACATAGCTACTTTCTATGACAATATAACATTTAAAATATAACTAATTTAACTGACTATAATCATCAGAATTACTTTTACCACCTATTTGTATTGTTAAATCTGAATGAAATTAGCAGGTGATTACTAACAAGAGAAAATTATGGAAACAAGGGTCATATAAATAAAGACCTGAATTTGTTTGAAAAAGATAAATTTGATACCTTGTATTTTTTAGATTTTCTTTTCTGTTTTGTTTTCTCTGAATAAAATTAAAAGGCTTTTGATCAGGTATGAAGAATTTGGCACCCTTACAACAAAGTAGGTAAAGTGTAGATTAAAAAAAAAATGTGCTACGGAATCAAGGGAACCCAGGTTCTCTGTATTTCTGCTACTTACTTGATATGCCTAGGAAAATTTCCTTAACCTCCTTGTGCCTTGGTTTCTTCATATT
>NW_007728381.1:46679-48318 GCF_000696425.1 Galeopterus variegatus
GAGAAAATTATGGAAACAAGGGTCATATAAATAAAGACCTGAATTTGTTTGAAAAAGATAACTTTTGATACCTTGTATTTTTTAGATTTTCTTTTCTGTTTTGTTTTCTCTGAATAAAATTAAAAGCCTTTTGATCAGGTATGAAGAATTTGGCACCCTTACAACAAAGTAGGTAAAGTGTAGATTTAAAAAAAAATGTGCTATGGAATCAAGGGAACCCAGGTTCTCTGTATTTCTGCCACTTACTTGATATGCCTAGGAAAATTTCCTTAACCTCCTTGTGCCTTGGTTTCTTCATATTTAAAAAATTAAATTAAAAGAAAAGGCACAAGGTCATTGAAAAGATTGAAACGTATATAAAGTGTCCAGTACAATGCCTATAACATAATAGCTGCTCATTAAATGTTGTCCCCTCCTTCTTGCCAAACAGCAATCTCATGTACTTGGCTTCACTTTGTAGTCAGTCCTTCCAAAGTTACCACTTCCCGAGGCAGTCTGAGCATGTGCTAAGAAGTCAACGCTAAAATGTGAGCCATGATAATTTGTGGCCACAACGGTTGCCCATAATCAGGAAAATCTACAATAAATAATTTGCCTGCCATTTACAATCAACTTTATTGTTTCATAACAATGTCTAAATAACTATTTAATTCTACATTCCAGTTACTCATAATCTGTTCTCTAATCCTCAAGGGAGTTCTAAAATTGGGATTCAGCTGGTGTGGACATATTTCTACCAATCTATATGAAATAGTCCTTTTCAGAACAACTTTCCAGTTGTAGACCTGTGTTTATCAGTTCATAAAACCATTCATGTTTGCTTTATTTGCTGTACTGGAAATCTGTAGTTCTGAGGTAACACACAGGTAAATGGGCTGTGTTTGCCTTACCATCTCCCATCACCTTTCTCTGAACTTTGCCATCCTTTCAGCTGAGGTGCTCAGAGGTGAGGTCACTTAGAGAGTCTTTTCCTGGTCAAATTTCCAGTTCAACTAGTCTTGGTCTCTGAAGGGAAGGCCTCTAGCAGGACCTCACTTCAGGCTGATGACTCCCATCTGTTTACTATTAGCTTACCCATATTAACCTTTGCCTTGTTTGCTTGACTTTGCCCATCTCTGATTTCAGATCGAGAGTTTAAGGACAGAAGTGGAGTACAATGTTCCAAAGGCTAACCTTGAGGACAACTCAAAAATAGAATCCCAAAAGTGAAGCATCCCATTCCCATGATCTAGGGTTTTAAAATTTGGAAGGAAATACCAGCTTAAGTCAATATTACCCACCTGATCCTGACAACATACAGACAGAGGTTTCAAAGATAATCTTCCTACATATCAAAAGCTCCTGAAAAGAACAAGCATAGATTGCAAGAATGTTATAACTTTAAATGCAATCTGACCTGGAAATAAACTTATTTTAAATCTAAAAATATAAAATAAACTCTTCCCCTTGCTTTGTATTAATGAATTTACAAGAAAATTATTTTTTCCCAAGGACAGTGAGAACCAATCTGCATTTATGAAATTCTAAGAGTTTAGGTGGAAACAGAAGAATAACACTTCAATTTGATTTGACAAATGCGCACCAAAGTATCTATTATGTTTCTGGTTTTATAGGCAACAGTAAGTAGTATAGACCAATT
>NW_007728381.1:48463-49321 GCF_000696425.1 Galeopterus variegatus
AAAATAAACTCTTCCCCTTGCTTTGTATTAATGAATTTACAAGAAAATTATTTTTTCCCAAAGACAGTGAGAACCAATCTGCATTTATGAAATTCTAAGAGTTTAGGTGGAAACAGAAGAATAACACTTCAATTTGATTTGACAAATGTGCACCAAAGTATCTATTATGTTTCTGGTTTTATAGGCAACAGTAAGTAGTATAGACCAATTCTTCCCCCTCCAAGAACACACTGGGATACTTGAAACTACACATAAAATAAAGTGAACAATGTAAGATAATTTTATCTCTAAGTACCAAGCTAAGTGGGGCAAACCTCCAAAGTGCTATACAAGGGCTAAAAAGGAAGATGTCAGCATTGTCCAAAAGTCAGAAGAGTTTGCCCCAAAAAGGTGGGCCCATTTTATTTTTTTNTTTTTTTATTTAATTTATCAATATACAATGTACTTGATTTTTGTGTCTCTTTATCAATTCCTCCTTTTACCCCCTCCTTCTCCCTTTTTCCCCCATTGACATCATGTCTGTTCACTTGTCTTAACAAGTTCAAGGAATTGTTGTGATTGTTGTCTACTTCCCCCCTCTTTATTTGTTTGTATATTTATTTATTTATATTAGCTCCCACAAATAAATGAGGACATGTGGTATTTCTCTTTCTGTGCTTGGCTTATTTCACTTAATATAATTTTCTCTGTCCATCCATGTTGCTGCAAATGATAGTATTTCATTTTTTTTTTTTTTTTACAGCAGAGTAGTATGCCATTATATGGATATACCACATTTTTCTTATCCACTCATCCGGTGATGGGCATTTAGGCTGGTTCCAACTCTTGGCTATTGTAAATAGCACTGCAATAAACATG
>NW_007728381.1:50007-66831 GCF_000696425.1 Galeopterus variegatus
TTTGAAGTGAAGGTAACTGCAAAATGAATGAAAGTGGCAGAAAAAACCATGGTCTGAAAGGCTGGGGAGAGGGTGGGTAGTAAGAGTGAGTACACTCCCTCCACTGTGATTAGACTGAAGAAGCAGCTTTATGCTGGGAGCATTGGGTATGTGAGAATGAGCCACACACAAACACACCCCCACCTTTCCATCAAGGACTATAACTTTACCACCATATAAAGGCTTGTGTCATGGCTATAATACAGACAAATGACCTCTCTGGAGATTTACTCTGCCTACAATGTCTTATTCTCTTGGCTACTTCTCTAACCAACTCTGACTTTTATGTCTCTATCCCTGGTATCCTTTGCTCTGTTCTGTGACTTTCTTTAAGTTTCTGTTTTTGTTGTTTGACTTTTATTCCAAGAACCATCCACTATTCAGGGAAATGCAAATCAAAACCACAATGAGGTACCACCTCACACCCACTAGGAGGGCTATAATAAAAAAGACAGAAAATAACAAGTGTTGGTGAAGATTTGGAGAAATTAGAACCTGAATTCACTGCCACTGGGAATGTAAAGTAGCGCCATAGCTTTGGATAACAGTCTGGTGATTCCTCAAATGATGACACATGAAGTTACCACATGATCCAGCCATTCCACTTCTAGGTATATATTCAAAAGAAATATATACAGAAAAACTTGTACATAAATGTTCATAGCATCACTATTCATGATAGCCAAAAAGTGGTCACAACACAATTGTCCATCAGTTGATGAATAAATACACAGAATGTGGTGCATCCATAAAATGAAATATTATTTGGCAGTAAAAAGAAATGTACTGATACTTGCTACAACATGGATGAACCTCGAAAACATTAAATGAAAGAAGCCAGTCATGAAGGACCATGTATTATATGATTCTTTTTACATTAAATGTAGAACAGACAAATTTATAGAGACAGAAAGTAGATTAGTGATTGCCTAAGGCTGGGCTGGGGAGTAGAGGGATTGGGGAGTGTTGCTAAGAAATACAGGGTTTCCTTTGGCATAGTTAAAATGTTCTAAAATTGAATATGGTGCTGGTTGCACAGTTCTGTGAATATACTAAAAACCACTGAATTGTATACCTTAAGTGGGTGAATTGTATGAGTTATATTTCTGCAAATTGTTAAATCAAAAAGAACCACCCATTCTGATGACTTTATGTGAAAAATCACTTCTATTATATAAGTAATAAAGTCCTATCTACTTAGTGCTGAGGTGTTGCAGGTGAGGATTGGTAACGAAGACTTCTTTAACAGCAAAACTCACTGGCCAAGCAAAATTTTGCATGAAATAACAATAAAACACCAAATCAGTATTTTATTAATCAGCATATGCTTTTTTACTTATACAGTTAAGTCAAATTTATAACCTTTAGTCCAAATTTGTAATATTTAATTATAACCTTCAGTCAAGAACAATGAGGCTCTCCTTATGAGGCAAATTTTTGGTATATAATGCATTTAAGTGCACAGATTATTTTTATTACACTTTTTAAAAGAATTTAAAGTAAAATGTTTCTGGAAGTCCTGGAGAACCTCCTGATTTCACAAGAGATCATTTGAAAACATTTAATCTAGTACAATGTTCTTAGTTTGCAAATGGGAAAACTGAGGCTTAGAATAGTTGCCTTAGTCAATACGGCTAACAAGTAGCAGAATGTTGGTCTCCTGACTTCCATTCTTCCTCCAGACTTGATGATCACATTTCACATTCTGGATATCAGATTGAAACAATTATGCTATGTGTAAATAGGTTGACATATGTGCACAGATACCTCACACCTATTTATCACTCCAGAGAGCAAATAACTTGAAGGATCCCCCTCACTCTCGTCTGTACTCACAGTGGTAACATTGTGCCTGGCAACAGCATGTGCTTACTAAATAGTTAAGGAATGGACACCTGAGGAATGAACTTTATCTTCCAGTATTATTTAAAAATATAAATTTCCAAACTAGAGTACTAGCCCCTTATCTCTAGCCACTTACATATTTCCTCTGCTTACTCAATTGTGGTGTAAATTACACTCATCTTTTCCCTGCTGTCAGCTCCCCTTTCGACCTCACTGTTTCTGTCAATGGTCCTATCCTTCTGCAAGTCACCCAGTGGCAAAGCCAGGATTTGGAGAGCACCTACATAGGACAATTCAGTAGAGGATAGGAAGGACCACTTCACTTAGGCTATCACGAAACAAAGCAGAAATTAAGTGATGAAGCAAGTCTCTGACATGTGTGATGGCAGGCAGGAGGGCCTGGGAAGCATGAGAGCCCTTGCTGTGACCAGTGAGCAAAGCCAGGCAAAAGCTGGGTCCTAATTCAGAAGAGAGTGATCCGGGCTGGGGCAGATGTTCACAGAAGTACAAAACAGTGAGTGCATATGAGGCTTTTGTAAAACGACCTCAGAATGTGAAGTCAGAGACTGGTTACTCTGTAAACAGTAAAAAAAAAAATAAAAAACAAACTCATAATAGATGAGTTTAACTATCTGCCAAAATATCCTCAATGAGGAAAGTGATGGTGGGGTAACAAAGGCCCACCAAAATAACCAGGATGGATCTTCAGAAGCAAGGACTGGAATGTGACTAAAGTAAAAAAGAGAAAATTTTAGTTCATTGAATTATATATTCTTCCTGGCAGGATGTGATATTTATGGCAACACTAACTACTACGTTTGCATTCGTTTGTGAGAGCACAAAGTTCCATCTGTGCTATGAACTGGTGCAGCAACCCTGAGCATGTGTAGCCTTATGTTATACATCTGTAGGCCAGGCACTTCCTTGCCTGCTTTGTACTCCACAATGTCCATCCTCAGAAGAGACCTACAAATGCAGACATGATTGTCCTTGTCTGACAGAGAAGGAATCTGAGACACAGAGAAGATACATAATTTGGCCAAGATTCCCATGTCATATGTAGCAGAGCCCAAGTTAGAACCCAGATCTGTTTAACTCCAATGTCTGTGCTCTTTCCTCCACTCCATGACGGTTTCCAGACACAACTTCCCTCTAAAGAGGAAAATGGGGAGTGGGAGGTGGCAGGAATTGGAAAGGAAAAATTCAAAGAATATTTGCAAAGCTCTGTGGAGAAAAGGACACTCTGCTTCTAAACATCTTATCAGTGATATTTAGACAGACGAATCCTTCGGTGGAGAGGGTAATTCATCAGCTGCCAAAGCTTAAAGGAAATATCCCTTATGGATAATCAATTCTCTTTGTTTAATCCTCTTTGCAATGAATAACCTGGTATCCTAAGATTTGGTCTCCTAAGTAGACCTCCCTGAGCAGACATTCCTGAGCAGCCTACCAAATCCAATTCTCGAGACTGGTATTTCGCCGACAGTAAAGTGATAAATTGTTGAAAGGTTCACAAATCCATCTCTCATGAGTTTCTTTCCTTGGAGCCTGTTCACCTTTGGGAAAAATTAATAAAATTGTATGTGTGGTCCCTAGAAGCAGAGAGGCTCATTTATATAGAACTTCATAGCAATCAAAGAACTTCTACATTTACTCCATGCCACAATGAGGTTAATGTCTCTTGAATACATCCCTTTCTTTTCTACTTCCACTACCACCACCCCAGGTTCAATTATTTTTAGAGCATGAAATCCTAGATAATGAATGTTTTGTGATTAGCCCAAAGTAATGTCTTTCTTCAGCTCCTCTTCATTTCTTGACTTTGGTTATGCAACAAATGCCCAGTTAGTTTTCCCACTC
Organism: Galeopterus variegatus; assembly: GCF_000696425.1. NCBI lineage: Eukaryota > Metazoa > Chordata > Mammalia > Dermoptera > Cynocephalidae > Galeopterus > Galeopterus variegatus. Next base: position 53,752 of record NW_007728381.1, read on the forward strand.
TGATTTCTTTTTGGCATGAAAGCTAACAGACAGAACTAGAATCAAATCCTGTCTGCCATTCTTATGAAATCTGCGTGACTTTGAGCAACTAGATTAATATCTCTAAACCCCGGATTCCTCATCTGTAAATGAGAATAATGGAATTCACCTTTAAGGACTGTGAAGATAAGAAATTCACACAAAATGCTTAAAATAGTGCCCGAAACACAGTGTTTCTTCAATACATTTTAGCTATGATACACTTAGCTTCCTTTAACTACCTTGCATAATTTTATGACCCCCATTCATTCCTAGCATTGGATCTACCTCCACAGGATGGTACCTAATGCCTTCTACAATGTGATGCCAAATGCTTTCAAGCCAATCTTATAATATGAGCTAGGTTGATACAGCTCTCTCTCAATTACCCCAACTTTCTCATCCCCATTATACCCTTGGGCCACCATGCACAGCAGACTATCTGGATTATTTCACTCTATTCCCTACTATTTTTGGAGACCCATCTTAAGTCCCAACACCTCCCTAAATTATTCTACCCTGTGGACTTCAATAACTGTATATGTGACAGTCAGACATCAGAGTCACAAATGCAGAATGACAGAAATCTACTTGCACCTGCAGAGAGGTTTAGCCCCTAGTAAGTCCTTGCTTCTCTGGACTCTTATGGTACTTACAGGAATATGTGGAAATTAATCATATACATTTTTGTTTAACTTTTCATATATCTATCTCATTTTCCCACTTAGGTTATTTTAACTTTTCAAGAGCAGAAAGTTTGGTCATGCAAGAAGGTAGGCTAAGATGGGAGAATGTCAGTAGCTCAGCTGGATAGGAAGCACATTCTACATGCCTAAAAGGACAGTGGTCCAAGTTCAAAGAAGCCAGAAAAAGTAAACACATAAGTCAAGCAGGTACCATTGGATCTGAGCAATGCCTTAGAAACCATCATTCCAGGAAGCCTATGTTTCCACAAGAAGCCTTGGGATCCACAGGTGGTTCCTGGGATCCTTGTTCCCATGAGAATCAGAGTAACAATATGGTATTTTCATTTGCTTTATATATTGTGGTTCTACATACAATTTCCTTGGAAAGAAATGATCCCACAGGTGAAACAGCATCTGAAAATCAGTGGACTAAATAGCCATTTATGTGTATGATAGTTCCTGAGCATCTGCTACGTGCAGACTCCTTGTCTAAGGAATGAGAGTTGAATATGTAAAGAACAGGAGGCCAGTGTAGCTGGAACATGAAAAACAAGAAAGAAAAGGGCATGAGATGAGCCAACAGAGGTAGGCAGGGGTCAACAAAGACAGGTCTTGCAGGTGGAGAAGTGTCTGAATTTCATTCTAGGTGTCAAAGAAGGCCATCACAATTCTCAGCAAATAAGTGCCATGATTTGATCTTATGGAATATTTTAAGTTCTACATTTATATTTTATATTTACATTTTCTATTTTAAAAGATAATTTAAGCTGCTTTGTGGAGAATGGACTGTAGGGAGATGAAAGAGAAGATTATTGTAGTAGTACTAGAGAGCGATAATGGTAGCTTGGCCTAGGCAGAGAAAGAGATAGTTTGAGGATTTATTTTAGAGATAAAACCAATTTTTCCCATTTTTCATTCTTAGGCAAATTAAGTGTAATTGTTGGAAGTGGGGGATTCAGATGGAGGACAGAAATGCTCTAGGCAGGCAGGCAGGCTACAGGTTTCAGAGGTCAGCAAGCAGGCTTAGACAACAAAACTTGCAATCAAGAAAACAAACCCATTCTTCCTTTCATTCATTCACACATATCTTACTGAACAGCTATGTGCCAGACATTGTGCCGGATGCCAGGCATGCAACATCAAATAGGGCCAACTGTTCAAGACTAAGCAAGAAACCTCACTGAATAAGAACAAGATAAGCAGAGAGAAGAGGTTCCCAGCAGCTGGAGTGGGAAAGTGGAGGACAAAGCAGACACCAACAACCTTTATTGCTCCTCCAATTCATTCACTCATTCTTTTCAGTCATTTACTCAATTCCTCAAATATTATTCAACACCTACATGTTGTGAAGCCCAAGACACCAAGATGCATAAGACACAATCTGTATCTTCTAGGAACTCTCTCTTGGCAAAGAAAAAGATATGTAGGGCTGGCCCGGTGGCGCACTGGAGAGTGCACCGCTCCCGCCGAGGGTTTGGATCCCATGTACAGACCGGTTTCCGCTCACTGGCTGAGCGCGGTGCGGACGCAACACTGAGGGTTGCGATCCCGTTGCCGGTCCCCAGTACGGGCGCAACACCAAGGGTTGCGATCCCGTTACCGGTCAGTAAAAAAAAAAAAGACAAAAAGGAAAAAAAAAGAAAAAGATATGTAAATATGCCAGTATAATGTGAGGCACTAAAATAAGAATATATGCAACTAACTGTTCACAAGACATAGAGAAGGTTATCCTCACCTCCTACAACACAAGCCCTGTGACAGTAACATTCCTCCTGCCTAAAATGTACTCAGCTTAAATTTCACTTCTTTACAGAGGCCTTCTCTGACTCTCTAATTAAATTGGGCTCCCTGAACACTCTCATCTTGGTAGCACTTTTCAGAGTCTGCAGTTATATGTTTGTGAAATTTTGCCTCTACCATTAGACAACAAGCTGCATGACAGCAGGGGCTGGGTCTGCCATGCTCCCCATTGTGTTTTCTGTGCCTGGCATAGTGCTTGGCACAGAAGAGATGTTCAATAAATATTTATTGAATAAGTGATTTTTTAAGAAAATAAATAATTTCAATTGTGGGCACATTTGGTTAGAGCATGGTAAATATCCCTATAGGAGAAATGATTTGCCAGCACCTAGAAGTAAAGGTTAATGAATAACACTTCTCAGGCACCTTCTCCTCAGCCCACAAACTGGGCATCTCAGCTGTGAGTTAGATATCACCCCCTTTGTTGCAGCTATCCCTTCACACTCTGTACCTGAGAACTATAGATAAGAAGGAAATTCTACCCTGTGGACTTCAATAACTGTACATGTGACAGTCAGACATCAGAGTCACAAATGCAGAATGACAGACAGAAATCTACTTGCACCTGCAGAGAGGTTAAAGCAGCTGTGGTTGAAGTCCAGCTGTTAGGAAATTTCTGGTTTTCACAGACGTACTTGAAAAGGACAACATACGAGTTGGGTGGGTATTAGTGACAGCATGCAAATGAATCTATATTTTTATTTAATATATGGTTTGATTCTTACTTTCATTTAATTTAAAGAAACAGCATGTTAGTATGAATATATGAAGGCTTTCCTAAAACTTCTCCAAATTCCAGGAGAGAACTTGGTTAGCAGGACAATTTAGATGGCTAAGTCTACAGTTGGGCTGTTGGCAAAGTAAATTTATAGACACACACACAAGGATTGAAAGATAAAAAGATAGATGAAATGCTCCTTCTGTCTGCAGATTTCACAGTAGGGTGACACCTTGGTTCTTAAACTGCCTAAATTGTGCCACTACTTACTTCCATCAATTGTGGAACCACAATGGTGACAGTGCAGGCCACCCCTTCTCCCACATCGCAACAGGAATGCTGACCTTTGGTATCTTGGCAGTTGCTCGTTTAAAATGGTTTTCAACCTCTGATGCTGACCCACTGTGCTGTCAATCACCCTTCAAAAAGCAGTTGGGAACTTTTGTTTTTTCTCTCAGCTCTTATGTATTTTTTTAATTATTATTGCCTCCATCTTTTATTTATTTATTTATTTTTGCTCAGGATTGTTTGACTATTTGAGGTCTTTTGTTGTTCCAAATGAATGTTAGGATTGTATTTCTGAGTTCTGTAGCAAGATTAGATTTCTAAATCTTCTCAATCTATCCCCCCCCCACCCCACCCCCCGTGCTAGGCAACTAACCTCTCAGGTCTTTTCCTAAGGTGAGTTCTACTACACCAGTGGGATTGCCCCCCTACTCCCAGGGGACATTTGATAATGACTGGAAACATTTTGGTTGTTGCAAATGTGCGGTGAGGTGAGATGGAGGTGTTACTAGTGTCTAATGGATAGAGGCCAAGGATACGGCTAAACACCTTGCAATGTCTAATACACAAGACAGACCCTCCACAATACAGACGTATCCAGCCCAAAATGTCAATACTTCTGAGGTTAAAAAACCCTGTACTACCCCAAGATAAACAAGGAAGAAGAGAATATATTCTCTACTCCTGAAAATTAAATAACTAAATTACAGTTATGAATTATAAATCCTAGAAGACAAAGATGAACAAAAGTGAATAGAAAGTAAATAAGAATTTGCATATGAATTACAGAAAATACAAACAACTCAGGGATAAGGGCTTTGTCCTTGCATGGGGAATATGGGAAACTAAACACCTGACCAAGTGTTAGTACATTTGGTTCTAAATTCATGTTGAAATCAAGAAGGGAGAGGCAGGGTCCTCAGTGTGGTCACAGTGTGAGCAGGAAGTAAAGTTAAAACTTTAGAAAACACTACCTAGGAATTTAGGTCCATCAGCATAAAAAAAGTAAAACTTTAAACATATCTTATTCTTCTGCATATGCTAGACAAGTAAAAGGTTACTAATTTTAGAAATGCTCTATTTTGGAAGTACTTTCATTTGGGAGCTCAGGACAGTTTCTCATGTGTCTGAGATCTTGCAGTGTAATAAATTACCAATGGAAGGACTTCAGTGGTTTCACCTTGACGTACTGTAATAAATATTTTCAACTTGTTTATAGCTTTCATTCCATAATCCCAACACTGTAAGGAACAGGCAAGTTTAAACACTGAAGTCTAAAGATAAATACAGATACACTTAAGTTATATGTGCAGTTAAAACATTATCTTTAACACAATTGTATATGTTAAGCTATCATGTGTTTGCAGTGACTGGTACTTTAGAGAACAGCCCAGGATAAATCTAAAATCCTCAGAATTCTAAGCTGATTCTCTAGACGCTATACTACTGACCATTTCCACCTACTCTTTGCTTATAAATCTACATTCCAAAGTAACCAGAAATCAAAGGAGTCATGGAAAGCAAAATTCATTCTATTCTCATCTCAAAAGCTTTGGGCAGGATAAGCTGATCAGTTTGTTAACATTTTGAATTCTTCCTCTAAAAGAAAACTTTGTAGGAAACACTATCTATCAAGATATATATTGAAATTATATAAGCAGAAAAAATGGAAACACATACGAAGTGGTAGGCTAAATATAGAAATCCAACCATTCTAAAACCCTACCATAGACAGTGAAATAGTAAAACAGGTAAAAACCCACAAAGATAAAGAAAACTTGGAGAGAAAACAAGAGCACATGAGTTATGCTAACAAATTGTTGGAAGGTAAGAAGTGGAGACACAGTGTCCGAGGTAATTATCTCACCAGATGGGAGAAAGCTGAGCCCTAACATCCTGAGGGGGTAGGGAGGCCAACCAAAGCTTCAAAGACCCAGTGAAGCTCAAGAATTGGGGAAACCAGGATCCTTAGAAGGCCAAGATGGGGCTGATGGCAGGAGGACTGACGGAAATCCTGTACAATGGTCAGTTAGACCTCACCCCATTTCCTTCCCTCAGTCTGGTGCTCCAGAGACTGCCCCTCTTCTTCTCCCATCCTTGTACAAATCGGAGTTGCATTCTTTGTACAGGCTGATCGGATCGGATCCAAGAGGTGAAATGTCAGGAGTAACAGCAGAGAAGAGTATGAAGCACTGTTCTAAAAATACAAAGAACTAACTAAAAGTCTGAATACTAAATAGTGAGATCCCCTTCCTTCTGCCCAAGTCAAGCTCCTAAAACACTGACATCCAGGCTGAATTAACTAATTCCTTGCCTGGAGGAATCTTTCTCTGGGGAAACTAGTTGAAAAAGAGAGGCCCATAGTAGCCTGCCTCCAAGATGGCCAATCCCAACAATTCCCACCTCCTGGATTCACACTATGTAGTTCCTTTATACACCATATTAGAGTTGTATGATAATAAAATATGGCACAAAAAAATTGGTATGTCACTTCTGAGATTAGGTTATAGAACTGTGCTTGTCTTTAGAGCACGCTCACTTACCTTTTCTCCTGAATCACTTGTCCTGGGGAATTTAGCTGCCATGTCCTAAGCAGCCATAGGGACACACTCAGTAGTGAGGAACTAAGGACTGCCAACAACCATGTGAGCAAACTCAGGAGTGAATCTTCTGACCCAGCCTTGAGACAACTGAAGTCAACAGCTTGGCTATAAGACTCTTGGGAAACTCTGAGCCAGAATCACCAAGCTAAGCCATGCCTGCCTGCCTGACACTGAGAATCTGTGTGAGATAATAAATATTTGTCATTTCAAACTCCTAAATTGTGAGTAATTTGCAGATAACTAATACATGGCCTGTGGATACGATATTCAGGAGCCCTCAGTGAGAATGAGCATATGTATCTCTCCAATCAGCCTAAGGGGAATGGTTAGGGAATGCTCCCTACCAGTATCAAACCTCACACACCGAGAACCACGATCAGTTTTTAAAGAGAATTCTTCCTAAAAACAGAGAGCTGAGGAAAAAAGGTAATAGAGAAAAACCTCCAAAATAAAAAACCAAAATAATCATCAGTAGAAGAAACACACAAGTAAGAGAGAAAATGTGACGAGAATTGAAGATTTGATATTGAGTACTGAAGACAAGAATAAGATATTATATACATACCCACACTGAACATACTTAGCGAATTTTTAGGACACTAGGGATAAATAGAGGATCCCAAAAATTTCCAAAGAGAAAAAAAATCCAGGTACAGGATGTAGGATGAGAATAGCATCATACACTTCTCAAAAGCAACACCAAGGGCGGGAAGACAACAAAGCAGTAGCTTCAAAATTCAGAAGCAAAATGACGGCTAGCCTAAAAGCATGTATGCAGGCAAACTGTAAACCAAGTGTGATGGCATAACAAGAATTTTTTAGAAATACAAGGCCTTAAAACATGTTTGCTCCCATGTAATCTTTGTTAGAAAGGCTCTGAAAAGTCTGCTTACAAAATGAGGGAATAAACCGGAAATGAAAAAATATGAAATCTCAATCAAAGAAGATTCTGTCCAGGAGAAAGGCAAAGGGAATTCTCAGTATTACAGCTGTGCACAGACCTTGAGTGCAAACAGTACAGACTGAGGAGGAGGCGGTAAGCAGCAGACCAGTGAGAATGACTTCAAGGAAAAACAAAAACTGGTTGACTGATGTGCTTGAACACATTAAGGGCATGCTTACATTTCTGTTTAAATTTCTAATTGAAATTTTTTATTGATATGTATTAATTACTTAACTTTAGAAAAATAGTATAATGAAGAAAATGTGATCATGATGCACTACATGCTCTGTAGTAAACACACATACACACACAGAGAGAAAATAATGTCAGTACAAAGTATGGACTGAATCCAAATTTTGTTATACTATATTGGGAAAATGGGGAGAGAAGAAATTGAGGGTGGTTTGTATACAAGAGTTTAAATCCACAGCTTCCATTATTAGGAAAACAAAAGATGTCCCAAATTGAAAAATAAATATTAAAAGGCTACAAGTCTTCTATTCAGAAGCAGAAAGGTAAAAACAAAAACAAACGAACAAAAAATCAAGAGAATTGTGAATAATTGTCTAGAGAGTAAGAATTAGGACCGGGACTATACTTTTTCATTAAACCTTTGAGATAGGACTGGAGTTTCTAAGGTTTGTACTTTCTTTTTGATAAAATTTTAAAATCAAGACAAAAAGGAATGGGTTAAGAGGTACAGGCAAACAAAAATAAAGACAAGAAAATGATCTTTATATGAGTAAAGATGAATGTAAAGGTAAAAGTACTAAATACAATAAAGTGGGATATTAGATACTAGTAAAAGGAAAAATTTATACCACTCCCCCCACCAAAAAAAAAAAAAAAAAAAACCCTCAGGCATAATGATCTTAAACTTGTATGTAGCAAAACACATAACACATTTGCTCAAGCACATGAGAAGAGTTTCAACAACAACAGAAACAACAAAAGAATAAGAAGAGTAGAAGAAAGAGTGTGCTACTGCTGATTCCTAAGGGATGAGATTTAGCTTCAAACTTGGTGGCATATCATAGTGTCAAGTAAAATATTTCCTATCCAACTTGTTGCATGTTTGTCTGATATACTGAGCTCTAGACGATATGTAATCTTATTAAAGAAATTCCACAACTGTTTTATACACACATAGGGTCTTTTGCTGTTGTTGAAGGGAGTAGGCCATTCACATGATAATCAGCTCTTTTAATGAGAAAGTTTTAGGCTTCTGTTTGGAAAAACAAACAAAAAACTGTTTTTTCTATTCTCTCACAAAGCAACAGTCATCAACAAAGAAGACTGACTTTTGTTACCAAATGTGTGGTAACAGAAGCCAGCCAGCAATTGTCCTGCAAACACCGGCTGGATGTCCTCTAATTCAATTCTGACACTATCTACCTGGAGACAGTGTCCAAACTCAGAAGTTAAAGGTTTAGTGCTCAAAATTGCTCCCTGCTTCAGACACCACTCACAAGCCCAGGCCTCTGGAACTTCTAACTGATCAGCTATAAATTGGGGTTTCCACAATTCACTTTTTGCATTTGATTAGTTTGCTAGAGTGGCTCACGGAATTCAGGGAAACACTTACATTTACTGGTTTATTATAGAGGATATTACAAAAGATACAGATGAAGAAATGCACAAGATGGGGTATGGGGAAAGGGGTGCAGAGCTTCCATGCCCTCCCTGGACACACCACCCTCCAGGAACCTCCAATGCTCAGCTATCCAGAAGCACCCTGAATCCCATGCTCTTGGATTTATTTTCATGGAAGCTTCATCACACAGGCATGATTGAAGCATGGACAACCATACAGAAATGTGATTGGATCTAACATTTACTAACTGGGTGGGGAAACCCAGCAAGTTCTCTTTGTTCGAATGCTTTTTGGCCTCTTTGTGCAGCATTTCTTCCTCCTGGGTATGGGGTAAGACCCTTCTGGAATGGGGGTTTATGACCTACAATCAGACAAGGTAGGTGAGAGAATTTCTTTATGGCCAAGTCCAAGACAGAAAGGCAGGAAAGGTTAGAACAAGCCAGGTATGATGCCTAAAAACCAAAATATACATATTATAATATCACAGCTTCCTTTAACATAACTACTTAATGAAAGTGATGAATGCCCCCTCTGCACCTTTGAACAAATTTGCTTTTTTTTCTTTAAACAAATGTGCCTTTTTCCTTAACCCCATTGACTTTACTATTCGTATTTTTAGAAATGTATTTTTGGAAAGCACATTCTTCCCTTCTGCTTTCTACCTGATTGTTCTACTGCTGTATTCTACAACGCTGAACAATAAATACAAACTAGATTTATATATCACTAGACTAAATAAACTAAGAAATTAAAAAGAGATATAAAAGCTAACAATCCTTTAAGTACAGAAGAGAGGGAAAAAGTCTTTCTCTAGTAAATCAGTTTAAGATTTAATAGAAAGGATAGATGTCAGACAATTCTACATACATTATTTCATGTGACATGTAAAAATTAGTCCCCGTTATAGAAATGACAATTATATTGTGTCAGAGGGGGTAATTTTTCAAGATATCAGAGCTTCAAAGTAGCCCACATAGCTGTTGTTACAGTAAAAAATTAAGTACATAAGAGAAGTCTCAGAAATGAAAATTACCACCCAAGCTACATTATGACTAATCATAGTAAAATAGGAATTATGAAGAAAAAATAAACTTTAAAAATATTAAGTGAAATAAAAGATAGTGTCTGGCATATAATAAGGTTACAAATATTTGCTAAATTTTTTATATAAAGCAAATTAAATTGATTTATATCACACCATATTTTGTATTATATGATTAGTTCTACTTTGATGTAACCTTTCTTTTCAAGGAAATGGAGGCATTTGGGGTATTCATATAGCTAAAATAACATAAAATTGGTACTATCTAAATATTTAACATTGTGAAATCACTACGGGCTGGAATGATGTGAAACAACTATTCTCAAAAAATTTTGTAGAAAAATAAGTTGATGTTAAGTCTTAGGATATATTTGCTGGAGGTGGGGGCCATATGTTACCAAGAAAGTACATGCTTTATGATTTCATTTTTACTAAAAGAAAAAAGAATATAAAAGTATACACACAAGCTCATGCTTGTAGTTGTGGGTCATGGATTATAGTAATATCTATTTTCTTCCTTTTGGTTACCAAAATTTTTTACTTATCTTACAATAAATATGTATTACCTAAAAATTACCTATTAATTTTCTAAAAAGTGATTGAAAGGTGTAGAATTTGAGCCCTGATTCTAAAATCCAAGTCCAACCCTACTTTTCCCTCGTGGTGCCGGGCACTGTGCTGAGCTGTCCACACGCAGTGCCTCACTTGTTCTCTACTACAGCCTGTGAGGTAGGTGTCCTCTTCTCATTCTACAGGGAAACTGAGAAAACCGAGGTGCTCTCTCTCACGTATGAAAGCTTAATTTTGGTGAGCCAAGAACATTTTTCTAAGAATGCAATAAATACCAAAAGAAAAATGGGGTGGGGGAGAGGGAGGAAGGAAGGAAGGAAGGAGGGAGGGACAGAAGGAAGGAAGGAAGGAGGGATGGAGGGAGGGAGGGAGATCAGCTTAACTGTCAGAAGTAAAGAACTTGAATCTAGAGGGTTGGTTGTGCAGTATGAAAGTGACGCTTCATAGAATTACACTGACTCTCCCACTAATTCTCGACAGAAATTCTGCTTCAAGAAATAGAGTGTGAGAGAAGAGGACGGGAGAGAGACTGCTAGAGTATACCAAGGGGAAGAAATTGAAAGCTGAAATAAACGTGACAAGAATCTTGAGAGTACCTCAGATTGAACCAATGAATAGCACATCTCTCATTTTGAATGAGATGCTTTATGCCTAATTTCTGGTTTTAATTTTAGTAGTCACCCTCACATATTTGAAGTGATAATAAAGAGAAATGCAGTATTTATTTGCCACATGTATCTTAATTTAATTTATGAAAATATTATTGATATGACATTGCCTTGGCAACTTAACATTTTTCACAATGGACATGCATTACCATCATTTCATTTCATTTCCTCCTGCCTTCATAATATTACCTTAGCATTGTCAGAAAGTTCTCAGAATAGCGATGCAAATCAAAGCTTCATTACAAAGCCCAGTGAAAAAGCATTATTGCAAGAACATTTCATGAAAGGTAACTACTGTGCATGCTTAGGGCTTGAATTGAAATGATAAAATATAGACTTCATTTATTTTATAACAAAACCTTATTTTTTTAAAAAATAACACCTGGTCTTCCAAAACCTCACTCTTCAGTTCATTTACTCAGAGAGAAAAGAACTTCTGCATTAGCAGGAGCACAGGCTAGAATATATAGGATATTTCTCATCATCCACACTGACAATGCACTGAATGATTAAATATTCTCTTCCACAGCTTACTCCCATGAGACAAGAACAAAAGAGCCCTCAGGGCTGAAGGTAGGGAAGGGGTAATTTCAAGAAGAAATATAGTGATACCCCAAGTTTTAATAAGAATACGGGCACTCTTCCACTTCCTTGCCAACCCAGCCCAGACCCTGAATTACACTATGAAATGGCCTGAAACTCTCTTTAACTCTGCTTCTGAAATCCCATCTATACTGATAAAATAAAAAGGCCTTCATGCCACCCCTGAGGACCCCATCATGGTACTTTCTTTTGTCGTATACCAAGTGTCTCCAATAAGCCAGTTCCCAAGCTAGGAACCTTGGAAGACCCAAAGGCAAGCCAAATCATGCCCCTCACGGAGGCTACAAAAAGGATTTGATGCACACTCACAAAATTTTACTTATTAAAAAACATTTTGGGCCGGCCCGGTGGTGCACTGGAGAGTGCGCCGCTTGGGAGAGCGGTGGCGCTCCCGCCGAGGGTTCGGATCCCATGTGGAGACCGGTTCCCGCTCACTGGCTGAGCGAGGTGCGGGCGCAACACCGAGGGTTGCGATCCCGTTGCCAGTCCCCGGTATGGGCGCAACACTGAGGGTTGCGATCCCGTTACCGGTCAGTAAAAAAGACAAAAAGGAAGGGAAAAAAAAAAAACATTTTATAATTCTTTCAGGAATGTATCCATTCCACAAATATTTATTGCTTACCTACTATGCACCAGAAGCTATTCAAGGTGCTAGGGATACAACAGAGGGGGAAAAAAAAAAAAGACAAAAATCTGAGCTTGCCAAGAGCTTACATTATAACAACAAACACAAAAATAAATTGTTTACTCTATTAGATGTGGATAAGTGCTATGAAAAAAAGCAGAGCAGAGTCTGGGTGGCAATTTTAAATATGGCGGCCAGGGTAGTCCTCACTGAGAAGGTTACTTTTGAGCAAAGACTTAAAGGGGATGAGATAACTAGCTATGTAGGTCTCTGGGGGAATGGCACCATCAAGGCAAAACCCTAAGGTGGGAGGTTATCAGGCATTTGTGAATAACAGCAAAGAGGCTGGGAAAATGAGCACGTGGAAGCATGTGGAAAAGGAGGAGGGCATGCAGTCGAGAAGTACCAGGGGCCAGGTCGTGAAGGTCTTGTTACCCCACTGTGGTAGGCAGAATAATGAACACTCCCTTCCAGTGTCCCTGTCCTAATCCATGGAACCTGTGAATATGTCACATTAGTTACATGGCAAGGGGAAACTGAGATTGCAGGGGAAATTAAGATTGCTAATCGGTTGACCTTAGCAGAGAAAGATCATCCCGGATTATCCAGTTGGTTCAATGTAATTGCAAGGGTCCCTTAAATGTGGAAGAGGAAGGAAGGAGAGCCAATGTCAGAGTGATATAGCATGAGAAAGACTCGGCCAGCCATTGCTGGCTTTGAAGATGTAAGGGGTCCAGGATACAAGGAATGCAGGTGGCCTCTACAAGCCAGAAAAAAGAAGAAAACAGATTGTCCACTAGAGCCTCAACAAAAGGAAAACAAAACAACTCAGTCCTGCCAACCCCTTGATCTTTACCCAGAGAAACTCTAGAAGTGTAAGACAGTAAATTTATATTGTTTTAAGCTATCAAGTTTGTGGTAATTT
>NW_007728381.1:67520-68846 GCF_000696425.1 Galeopterus variegatus
ACTCGGCCAGCCATTGCTGGCTTTGAAGATGTAAGGGGTCCAGGATACAAGGAATGCAGGTAGCCTCTACAAGCCAGAAAAAAGAAGAAAACAGATTGTCCACTAGAGCCTCAAAAAAAAGGAAAACAAAACAACTCAGTCCTGCCAACCCCTTGATCTTTACCCAGAGAGACTCTAGAAGTGTAAGACAGTAAATTTATATTGTTTTAAGCTATCAAGTTTGTGGTAATTTCTTACAGCATCAACAGAAAAATAATCTACCCACTATAAGGAATGCGAGTTTTACTCTGAATACTATGGGGAGCTGCTAAATAATTTGGAGCAGAGGAAAGACCTTGTCTGAACTATATTTTAAAAACACTCTTACTGCAAGTTGAAAACAGACGGTGGAATAGCTATGGTGGAGGCAGGAGATGGGGTAGGAGGGTGTCAGAGGGAGGCCTGGACAGAATTGTTGAGGACATGTGGTTGAAGACAGAAAGTGGTGATTCTATCGAGATGAAGAAAATACATTGCTATGGGACAGAAGAGAGAACTCAAAGAACCCACAAAAAAAGGAAGCATTTGATTTAGACCTGGAAAGACAAAATGCTTCCCTCCAGATCAAGATGTCTGTGGCAGAGAAAGCTGGGTGGGGGTGGGGATAGGAAACATTTGTATTAAACAAAGAATTTAAGGGCACAGGCTAGGAGTACACACTTTCACCTTATAAATGCTGTCTACCACATGACTATTGACAAGCTTTAAGAGAACTGATGGGTGGTTGGGATTTTAAACTATTCACATGAGTAATCTGAGTGTTACTAGTAGCTACTTAAATTAGGGAAGGGAGTAAATATATCTTTGTTTGGGGGGAAACTTCTCAATCCATAAAGAAGCCCAATTAAAATTTAATGTGTTTACACTTCTCCCTTTCTGCATTCAATACTGTATATGAGCTATATTAGATGAGGGTGTCATCTCCAATTTAGTCCTCAGTGCTAAAAAGCTTCTCTCATCTTAGGGCTGCTCTTAGTTATTTTAATAAGGTCCACATCAGCTTGAAACCACCTCTGACCCAGGAGAGTCTTGAGTGTTGTACAACCCTGTGGTGTCTGCTCCACAATCAGTCCTCTCCTTCCTGGCACCACCATTTTCATTGATGAGTTCTGATCAATGGGTGAACAGCAAAAGTGGTATGTGCCATTGAGCCAAAGTCCTTAATTGCCTATGTATGACCATCCTGAGCTATCACCCTGATGCACCAACCAGGAAGGCCAGGTATTCCAAATGGTGCACCTATACATGACAGTGCCTGTCACCCTGGGTCACAGTTTCTAGGTAGAC
>NW_007728381.1:69503-119212 GCF_000696425.1 Galeopterus variegatus
GCAATATCAGCCATTCCTTCCATCTCCTGCTGTTCCTTAGTATTTTTGAGCAATGGGGTAAATGACGATGGAAAAGGTAATGGATTGTAGAACCATCACACTTTAGGGTTGGAAAGAATCTTGTAGACAGTCTGGTAACCAAGGATTCTCTGTACCACATTAGATACTTGTCTATGTGTGAAAGATGACTATACTCCTGCACACTTCCAATTATTTTGCACAGGAAAGCTAAACCTCAAAACAAAGCAGATCTCTATCTTGATCAAAATTGTCAAACTAGTCAGAGTTGGATATTGAAAATTAAAGGACAGTCTCACTCAAAAACATAGATATAGAAGTCCTAAAGAAAATGTTAGCAAACTGAACCCAGCAATGCATTAAAAAAGATGGCACTTTACGGACAATTTGGGATTACCCCAGTAATGCAAGTTGGAAATCAATTAATACAATTCCCTATTTTAGCAGATTAAAGAAGAAAAACATTTAATCTCTTCAGCGGGTAAAGAAAAAAAAANCTAAACCTCAAAACAAAGCAGATCTCTATCTTGATCAAAATTGTCAAACTAGTCAGAGTTGGATATTGAAAATTAAAGGACAGTCTCACTCAAAAACATAGATATAGAAGTCCTAAAGAAAATGTTAGCAAACTGAACCCAGCAATGCATTAAAAAAGATGGCACTTTACGGACAATTTGGGATTACCCCAGTAATGCAAGTTGGAAATCAATTAATACAATTCCCTATTTTAGCAGATTAAAGAAGAAAAACATTTAATCTCTTCAGCGGGTAAAGAAAAAAAAATGATTAGTAAAATTTAACATTCGTTCAGGCCAAAAACTTTAAGTGACTAGAATTTACAGAAACTTCTATAGCTGGCAAAAAAAAGAGAAAAAAAAGGCTTTCATTTTTCTCTAATCTTTATTATATTTGTCTTTCTTGCCATACTATAGCAAAGCCTCTAGTACGTCAGTATAGTGTTGAACAGAAGTGGTGACAGCAAGTGATCCTACCATAATCTTAATAGGAAAATAAGAATTTATTCAACTTTTCAAACTTGTTTGCAATTTTTTCAGATATAAATATATATACACATACAAAATATGCTTTGAGTAAAAATTAAAAATATATATTAAAATATAGATATATGCTTTTATTATAAATGTTTTAAATGATTTGAAAATGTTTACACAAATATAACAGATACATAATATAAAAATAATTCAAACACATAAATATAAAATTAAATTACATATATTTATATAAATAAATGAATAGAAAAATCACAATCAAGCATATGAAGTTGAACAAATTCTTATCAAGATTTTGAATAAAGTCACCTGCTATCACAACTTCTGTTCAAAACTAGAGGTCTAGCATAGTAAGACAAGAAGGACAAGTATAAGGATTAGTGAAGAAATGAAAGAATTTGAGAATAAACAAGGCAATCATTAATCACAGGTGATATGACTGCTTATGTAAAACTCCTAAAAGGAACTCTGTTAAATTATTAGAGTCCACAAAACTCTTTAGAAAATTTTCCAGTTAAAAAAAACTCAATTGAATTTCTGGATGCCAGAAACAAACAGAAAACAAAACATTTAAATGATATTCTGAAGAAACAACAATCACAATAATATGTTGAATTTTCAGAAGGAGAGAACAGAACTGTGGTTACTAGAGGTGGGAAAGGGGGGAAAGTTAGTGAGAAACTGGTTAACTGACACAAAGAATGATTATGTTTTGTAATGATGAATATACTAATTACCCTGATTTGATCATCACACAATAATATGTTGGATTTTCAGAAGGAGAGAACAGAACTGTGGTTACTAGAGGTGGGAAAGGGGGGAAAGTTAGTGAGAAACTGGTTAACAGACACAAAGAATGATTATGTTTTGTAATGATGAATATACTAATTACCCTGATTTGATCATCATGCATTTTACACAAGTATTAGTATTCAATTCTGTACTCCACAAATACATATAATCAATTACGCTTCAATTAAAAAATCAGTTATTTAGAAATAAATCCAAGTAGGTACAAGAACTTTATGGAGAGATCATCAACCTTTACTAAACAGCAGTAAAGAAAATATAAATAGATGGAGATAAGAAATAGCACAATCATTTATTTGAAGACTCAATATTGTAAGAATGCCAATTCTCCCCAACTAGTCCATGGATTCAATTCAATCTCAGTCAAAATACGAAATCCATAAATCCATACATCCAGGGTTTTATATCTGAAATTGACAGACTGGTTCTAAAATTTAAGTGGAAGAACAAAGAGCCAAGAACAGCCCAGGCATTCCTGATGAAAATGAACAACCTGGGGGACCTGTCTTGACAGATACCATGGGCATTTATAAAGCTATAGTAAACAAGGGAGCACAGTATTAGCACAGGAATAGAAAGAGGACAAATAACAGTTTACATAGCACCTAGAAACAGACACAGAAATATTAAGAAATTTAAATTTCAACAGAACTAGCTCTGTGGACCACTGGAGAAATGACAGACTTTGTACTAAATAACGCATGGCAATTGACCATCTCTATAAGGGAAAGCAAAAAGTGTGAAATAATTTATCCTCAGTATATTAACATTTTAAACAGACAAAATTATAAGCCTTTTTCGTAGTGTAGAAGATTATTTCTATGAACTTTAGATAGAAAAATATTTCTTAAATAAGATACAAAATATCCAATCATAAAGAAAAGAATTGATACATTTGACTCTTAAAATCAAGAATTCCTATTCATCAAAAGATATACAGAAGTGAAAAACAAATCACCACACAGGAGAAGATATTTGTAACATAATATTATCTACAAATGATTAGTATTCTGAGTATGTAAAGAATTCCAACAAATCAATATGAAAAGTAGAAAAGGAAGCCAAAGTCTTAACAGGAACATCACAGAAGAATAAATCTGAATGGTCCATATTTACATTAAAATAAGCTTAGGCTCAACCACAATGAAATATATCATATCCATAAAATTGGCCAAATTTTTAAATCTAGCTGTATTGTTTTGCTCACCATGTGGAACAACTTAATTTTAAAAATTAGTAAAATTACTGTGGGAAGCAAGTTGGCATTATCTAACATATTTGAAAAGTAACATCCTCTATGAACCAACAATTTCATTCCTGGGTATATTTTCTAGAGAAAACTGTTACACGTACTCATGAATATATGGAAAAGAAGGTTTATAGTCATGATGCATGTAAGAACAAACACCTGAAAATGACACAAACGTCCATCAAAAGGAAACTGGAAAAGTATACATCAGTGAAATGAATGGATAATGGTTGCATTCAATAACATGATATGCTCCTCAGCAATGCCGTTTTCAGAAGAAAAAGCCAGTTGCGGAATCATTTTCACAATATGATTCCATTTATAAAGTTTGAACTCACATAAAACTAAACAATATAATCCTTAGAGGAATAAAAACACATGGTAAAATTATAAAGAAAAGCAAAGGAATGATTACTCTAGACAAGAGTAAAATACATGGGACTTGTAAGGGGTACACAGGGGACTTCAAAGATAATGGTTATATCCTTTTTCTCAGACCAGGTGTGAGGTATACAGGTACTCATTACATTGCAATTCTTTATATGTATAACACAGGGTTTTAGGAAAGTCTCTTGTATCTATTCATTATGTGATAAACCAAAAACCTTTCAATGGCTTCTGGGAAAATGTCCCAACTCCTCACCTTGGCTATATTCAGGCCTTTAATGATCTGGTCTCCTCCTAGTTTCCAGCCACATCTCACCATATTTCTCTCCCCGTTTCCCCTCACCTTACGTTTCTTATGGCAGTCATACTCAGCTTTTTTCATTTCTTTGAACAAACATACAATGTTATTCACTTCGGAATATTCTTTCCACTTCCATTGGCCTGGTCAATGCCTCACTTTCTCTAAGAAAACTTCCCTGAACCTCCCCTCCCAAGCTCTTTTCTTAGGTTAAAGGAACCTGCCCTGAGTACCTATTGAAGCCTGGATTCTCCTTATCACTACACGTGTACTCTTTTGCTATTACAGTAGTTCCTGCCCTTCCCTTCCTCCCAACATTTTCTGCTTCACCTTCCCCAGTTTCAGTTACTGCTACTGGTGGTCACATACAATTCCACAAATAAACCACTCATAGGTTTTAAATTGCACACCGTTCTGAGTAGCATGATGAAATCTTATACTGTTCAGCTCTGTCCCACCTGGGATGTGAATCATCCCCTTGTTCAGGGCATCCACACTGGACACACTGCCTGCCTGTCACTCACTCAGTAGCCCTCTCAGTTATGAGAGTGACAGATCACAAGAAGAAGGGGGAGTACAGTACAATAAGATATTCTGAGAGAGACACCACATTCACATAACTTATATTACAGCACTGTTAAAATTGTTCTATTTGTTGTTAATCTCTTACTATGGTTCAGGAAAAAAACATAGTGTATGTAGGCTTTCATACTATCTGTAGTTTCAGTCATCCAACGGGAGTCTTGGAAAGTATCCCCATGGATAAGGGGTTGGGGGGATTACTGTATTTAATGAAATAGGGTGTATGCTTAGTGACAGCAATGACCACTGATACCTTGTAAATTGTTATGAATCTACTATGTAGCCCAGTGCCTAGAACATGAACAACACCTGATAAAAATTCCTTGATGAATAAGCAAACAAATTGATTCTTTTTCCTAGCAGTCCATTCTTTCTATTTTTAGATAGATCTAATAGTTAAAAAATATATTTTTATACTGAATTTGCCTCTGATTTCCTGCACCTTCACCCATTGGTCCAACTTATGCTTGAACTACATACATTGAGCAAGGTATATGACAGGTTATTAAAGTTGGTAGGAGAATTGGCCCCAGATCAAGAGTCAACAGACCCAGCTTGTGGTACCGTGACTTATTGTCAGACCTCTCGCAGCCATAATTCTTTATAGGTGGTAAAACAGAATAATGCATTTTTATAATATTTATTTCACAGCATCACTGGAAGATCATATACAAGTGTATTTCAAAAACGTGCATGGAAAAATAGAATTAAAAGATATGCAAATCTTTCCATGAACTTTTTGAAGTACCTTCATATGCACAAATATTAACACATCTGTTAAAAATAACTATCAGGTAATTTGGATTTAAAATTAAATCATCTTTTGGTCTTTGTGTGTTAGGGGGTGGACGCCATTCCTTTTAACTACCATCCTATAACATGAGCATGCCATTTCTTATAAATTTCCACAAATATTAACACATCTGTTAAAAATAACTATCAGGTAATTTGGATTTAAAATTAAATCATCTTTTGGTCTTTGTGTGTTAGGGAGTGGACGCCATTCCTTTTAACTACCATCCTATAACATGAGCATGCCATTTCTTATAAATTTCTCTGATTTCTCTTTTCTTATTTTAAATGTCAGTGAAAAATGCATTACTTCGGAAGTGTGATATAAGAGACAATTTCCAAATCTGAAATTACTGAACAAGTTCTCCCCTTTTACTGTCATGTATAGTTATTTAGTTCACAAATTTATTTCCTGAGACAATGAAGACAGTTTATCCTTCATGTGGGGTTTCAATATACTCAAAATGGCAAAATTAAACTAGTAACACAGCATGATTTATTGTGCATGAGGTACTAATCTAATGTCTTCTCTTGAGTGACCATAGCTTTTTCTCTCCTTTGTATTTCTTGATCAGCCTTTTTCCCTTCAGAACTTCTCCAGAGACACACCACCCGTTTACGTCCTCATCCACCTTCCGTGAGGTGACGACCCTCACTGGATTCTAGGCATTTCTCTTTGTGATTTTCATCTGACTACCTCTTTCCTTAAACATTATTTTTCCTTCTCACTTCAACAATCCCTCTTACCAGCCTTTTATATGTCACCTCTTGGATAACAAAAGTACATACTTAATCTATCAGTAAGCATTCCATTCTAGTGATACTTTCAAAATTCAAGGGAAAATATCTTCCAAAATGATCTTATTCCCAGAGAAAATATTAGTCTTTTGAATTTGCCTGTCACCCCAGGGCCACATTTTAAAAAGACATTTATTTGCAAACTGATTGCCTTCATTTTACCAGTAAGTGCTTTTATTTCTTTCTTTTAGGATATTTCAATGGGTACTTCATAATCCACATATTTTCAAAGTCAAAGCTATTCTCTTGTTGGAAGGAAAGGCATCTTTGGAAGTTGCGTTAACTCATATAGGACACTAGGGTGCCATTTAATACACCAAACCAGTGCTATTTAGCAACCTTAGAGAGCCCCTTACACACCTGGGAAATTTGATTCAGCACCTGTACTATTGTTTTAGAATACCTCCCTAAAGAAAACATTTTCTCCAGATAATGAAAAATAGCTTCAAAAGAAAAAGAGCTTTCAAAATTTGAGGAACTGCAGTGAGGGAGATATGCAGCAAATGACTATTGAGAATCTTATCACTTGAGTTAAAATTTTGCTCCTGCATTTTATAGCAGGAAGTAAAAGCTTCACTGAGAGATGGGAGAATGCTGTCCATCAAGTGTCTGTCAAATTATCCACTGAAAAGGTCATTCCAATGACAATTATTCTTATAGACAGAATCATATTAGGAATTTTTGCCAAAGAGTTTTTCAAAACTCCATAGAACTCACTGAGAAACTTTGAATAAACCTCACCTACAAAACCTAAAATTCACTTCAGAATGCTAATAATATTAGTTGCATACTTTGGGAATATAAACTTGATAAAGATAATAACTAGTTGTTGGATGATTTCTTCTTCTTTTTTTTTTTTCCTTTTTGTCTTTTTTACTGACCTGTACGGGATCGCAACCCACGGTGTCGCGCCCGCGCTGCGCTCAGCCAGTGAGCGGGAACCGGTCACCACATGGGATCCGAACCCTCGGCGGGAGCCCCGCCACGCTCGCAAGCAGCGCACTCTCCAGTGCGCCACTGGGCCGGCCCTGGATGATTTCTTCTTCTTTTTTTTTTTCCTTTTTGTCTTTTTTACTGACCTGTACAGGATCGCAACCCACGGTGTCGCGCCCGCGCTGCGCTCAGCCAGTGAGCGGGAACCGGTCACCACATGGGATCCGAACCCTCGGCGGGAGCACCGCCACGCTCGCAAGCAGCGCACTCTCCAGTGCGCCACTGGGCCGGCCCTGGATGATTTCTTCTGACTCAGAAATAGCTCCCTGAGACTCCCCCCAGAAAGGGAATGTCACCACTTGAAGGGATGTCATGCTAGTCTTTACACTTAGTTTGATATATTATAGAACTGGATTTAAGAGCTCAAGAAGAGGTTATGATTTACACTAGGGAAAGTGCTGATTATTACCAAAAATTAATAATTGCCACTGCTGAGATAAATTGCAGTTTAGAATTGATCTGCTCTGTCCATGACACTTCATAGTTCCACAGACATGTTTTAAAGAATGATGATTCATAAGCTTATTTTGATACTGTTAGTCCCCATATATTTTTGATACAATTGCTACGTGCTCTGGGGTTTCCTTTCAGTTAGTAAAGGCACCTGACAGGGCTAAGTGAAGTAAAGAAATCCAATTACATTTGATTTGCCAACAGAGGCCACTATCAGAGTCAGCAAAAGATGCGACAGATCTGCCACACCCAAGAAAGTCTCTAGCACATGGGCCCTGTTTTTCAGTACAACCCAGATGCTTCCCTTCCTCACGTCCTTTGTCTATTTCATACACACCTCCTAAACCCTTGCCAGTTCTTGCCCCCAAATAAAGCTAGCTTGATATATGGGCTTCCCTCAGTTGTTTCCACTTCTTTCAAGTGGCTTTTCACAAATAACTATATTAGAAAGAGGAGGGCCCTCAGCTACTGATGTAAGGGGGGTCTAGATGTCCAGTTCGGCAAGGCCTTTGTCCATGTGGTCACCCCCACCATGTTCATGCCTGTGGTCCAGGGCAAGAACACATGGCGAAATTTCCTACCCTCTGTTTTTCAGCAAAATCTTAGTAAACATGTACATGTTCCCTTGAGCTCATGACTTCACACATTACTGGCCAATTTTGAAACACTCCTCTCCCATGTAAGAAATTCCACCTTTACAGAGCAATAGTGTCTACACAACCACTTAAGCATTTAGCCTTGGTGTCCAAGTTCATATTGATTATCATTCTTCAGAAAGATGAGCATTAAGAGTTAATGAATTTTGCTGTTTGGGCTTTAACGAGGAATTGTCAAAGGAAGAAAAGTGGAGGGAGATAGCAAAAGGGAGGGACGAAAGGATAAGAGGGAAGGAAGGAGGATGTAAAAAAGAAGGGAGAGGAAAGGGAGTGGGAAGAAAGACGAAGACTATGTCAGAGAAGTCCTTAACCTGGTAGCCTGCAATGTTACCACTGATTTGGGGGCCTACAATCATTACTAAATGTGCCATAAGTAGTAGAGAAGATTTTGTAAAGTGTTGCAGCTGTTTAAATGGTTTGCTTGAACGTTTGGTGAATTTAAGACACCGTGATGCCATCTGGGTGGGGGTGGAACAAAGGTGAGAAGTACTTCATCCCCCTGATGATTATACCACACCTCCTTTACATTCCTTCTGCCAGACTTAAGCTCAGTGGTCACAAAGGAGTCTCAACTTATGGATCCACATCATTAGACCCATACCTATGTGCCTAGAGTATCTGGAAAGGAGAATCACAGTCCCACCTATGCAATGCAGATGTGGCCCTTTTCTTTCAAACTACATCTGCATCCTCCAGGAGAAAGGTCCTCCTCCAAATTCCAGGTCCAGTTCATTTCCTGCTATTGAATTAAACACTCCCAGAATAACTGACAACTCACACATCAGATAACATTCCTTTGTTACTTATCTGTGACACATTTATCCTTAATTTTAATGTTATTCATATTAAATAAAGAAGGGAAACTTTTCCTTCTCCTAGGGACCCTGGCTGTCACTAATCTAAATATGAAACTCCATGAAGTTGTTTTGCCAACTGTCCCCTTGTGAGTTACCCCATTTTAAGTCTATTCCATCCTCAATACGAAACTCCAACAATTTCAGTGATAAAGCAGCAGCATTAACACATCCAAACTATATGTGAAACCTGTTTTAGTTATTCTCTGAGTAATGAGAGGATTGAAAAATCTTGACTATTACAAATATGTTTTAGCAAAAATCTATTAATACTTGTCAAATATTGCAAGTCAAGTCCTCTTACAAAGAAATTCATTATTTAATTCTTTGGCTAATTTGACCACTAAATTATAAATACAGTGAAAATTTTCTCAGATCTTGAATTTTTTTTCTAATAATTTTGCTTTAGATGCTTTACAAATATAAAGGTGGCAAAACTTCACCTCCATTCTCTTAGGAGCCCAACTGGTCTGAGAATTACTTTGACATAAGACAGATTAACAGGAGAAAAACATACAAATTTATTAAACACAAGTTTTACATGGCATGGGAGTCCTCCTGAGGACTCCACAGGAGCAGAGTCAGTCACATACTGAACTGGACCAAGAATAGTAAGTTGTGGAAATACAACTGAATTATGTAGGAGGCTTTAAAGATAAGAGTTATTTTAATAAAGTCTGTACAGAATTCTCTTAGTCTCAACTTTCTCATCCTTGAGGATAAGGATGTTGCATCTTTCTGGTATAGGGAGGGTATCTTTCACATGGGAATTACATCTTCTGCTTTTAAGAAACAGCAGGAAGGTCAGAGTGATCTTTATGCTCCTGCTGTTTTTCAGGTGCCCTTAACTTAAACAGTCAATATGCTGTTTAACTCCCCCAAAGGTTATAAAATGTCTGAATAGTTTTTTCACACAGGGTGAATCACCTCCTCTGAATTATCAACTGAATTCATTAGTTGAATTTAATAATATCAAATTTTTTTTTTTTACTTTCCTTAAAGAGAACTGTCTCCTCCCCTATCTCTCCCTCTCCCACCTTCCCCCCCCACTACCACACACACACATGCACATACATTTTTGAATGCATTCTTTACTAAAGCCACTTTCCTTAAAGAGAACTGTCTCCTCCCCATCTCTCCCTCTCCCACCTTCCCCCCCCCACTACCACACACACACATGCACATACATTTTTGAATGCATTCTTTACTAAAGCCTCAGTCTGAAACTTCATGAGTGTCAATCGAAAACACACACTCAGTTGGTTAAGACAACAGTACAGAGTTAACAACTGTATTTTCTCAATATTTAATAACAGCAATATTTCAGACTGAAACTATCAAATCCTTACATAATATCTAAAAATCATCAGGCCAAACCACCAGTTGGACAACCAAAATTGCATTGGCCATACCAACATTTCAGTTTCACCATGCTGAGAAAACACCAGAAAAAAACTCCTGAAAAACACTTGAGCTGTGTCTACTTACACCAAATCAGGTGGAAAATGGAGGCAATTACCCAGATAATCCAAGCAAATCAAGACAAAAAGTACCCCAATTATTTATATACCTTAAGTGAAGTATTTTTAGTTGTTCTAGATTTAGGTAATTACACCCATTCTCCTTTCAGACATAAAGCAAATTGAAATTCTCCCCTCTGGTAAAAATCAAACAAAAAGATAAGCACTACAGAGTATATTGCAATTTATAAAGCATATTAATTTTTATTAGATACAATGACTAGACTAATTCCTTTTTAAGTTTATGCTAATTTAGGTCCTGGGTATACACACAGGCTATTTAATAGTGAATTGTTATACGTCATCTAGGGACAATCATATAATTTTTTACTCATTTCAAAAGATTTAATTAGAATTTTTTTTTTTTTGGTTTTGCCATACACCTAATTAAAATCCTTAAGCTTGACCTTAAAGATAGTGAGCGGTAGAATGAGTTGGGACTGGTGTTAAACATGAGTCTTCACTTCCATGATACTGCAGAGCAATCTGGTGGGCACATTGTTTCATGATGGCAGCCATCATACTACATAAAGAACTCATTCATTCTGTTTACTGTTTGTCTCCTTCCACGTAAACTACACAAAAGTAGGAAGTTTTTGTATTTTGTTGTTCTTTACTGCTATATTTCTAGCACCTATGAAAGTGCCTGGCATATAGTTAACAGTTCAATAAACAATTATGTAATGAGTAAATAAATTTTAGATTGTCATTTTTTTAAATAATCATACCTGCTTGACCCATTAAATCCAGCCAGATCTCTATCTCCTCACTGTGGAAGGCAAGAAAATTAACATCTCTATACATTCTTATTTTGTGAGATTCTACTGTGGGTTTTTGTTGTTGTTGTTGTAACAGATTAATCTCACTGATGTAAACTGTTCCACTGCATGAATATACCATAATTTATTATTTTACCAGTGATGGCAGTTGGATTGTTTATAACTTGGGACTAATACGAATAGGGATGCTGTTATGTTTTTTGATGAATATATATGCTCCTTTCTGCTGAGAATTATCTAGGTTACCTAGGATTAAGTGGTAGAATCATAAGATACATCAAGGTTTAATCTTAGCAGATACTCTTAAACAGTTCTCCAAAAATGTTAAACTAATTTAACCTCCCAATAACAATGTATGAGAAAGTTTTAGTTACTTCAGAGCCTCACCAACACCTGGTATTATCTTTTTCATTTTAGTAATTCCCTATGTATTGATAATGATCTTGTATTTTAAAAAAAATATCCAACTTTTCAATTAATTATAAATTTATAGAAAAGTTGCAAAGATAGTACAAAAAGTATCAAGTTTCCCGTGTTAATACCTTATATAACTGTGTTACTTGTGTCAAAACGAGTATGTTAACATTGCTGTTACTATTAACAAAGCTACAGATTTCATTTGGATTTCACCAGATTTTCCACTAATGTTCTTTCCTGTTTCTGGAATCAATTTAGGATATCATATGTACAAAGGCACTTCAAAAAATTCATGGAAAAATATAATCAAAAGATAACACAAATCTTTCCATGAACTTTTTGATACCCCTTGTAGTTAGTCATCAAGTCTTCTCAGTCTTCTCTGGTCTGGTATAGTTTCTCAGTCTTTCCTTGTTGTTTATGACGTTGGCAGTTGTGAAGAGCACTAGTCAGGTATTTTGTAGAATGCCTCTCAATTTGGGCTTGTCTAATGTTTTACTCATGCCTGAGGATATAGATTTGGGGGAAGAATGCCACTGAGGTGAAATGCCCTGCTCATTGCATCATTATCAGTGTACGTTATAATACTGGCTTATGTCCAGCATATTAGTCCATTTCTGTTGCTTATGACAAAAAACACAGAACTGGATAATTTATAAGAAAATGAAATTTACTGCTTACAGTTTCTGAGGCTGGGAGGTCCGAAGTGCAGGGGGACAAATCCAGTGATGGTCATGATGGTGGCAACAGTGATGGCAGGTTATCACATTGCAGAAATTGCAGAGCAGAATTAAGGATAGTTCGCCTTTCAATTACTATGATATTATTTCCCACCCTGGCCCCCACTGTGACAGTGTTAAGAGGGTGGGAAATAATATCATGGTAATTGAAAGATGGGGCTTTGAAGAGGGGATTAGATTGTAGGACCATGCAGTAGCAAATGGATTAATAATGGTGGCCAGGGGTATGGTTCTGAGAGCTTTAAAAAGACAGCAGTGAGGAATTATCCTTAATTCTGCTCTGCAATTTTTGCACACTGTCACAGCAGGGGCCAGGTTTTGCGGGGACACTCAATCCAAGGCACCTGGTGATAATCTCGATGACTCGGTCAGTTAGTATTTGCCAGATGTTTTTGCTGTAAATTTTCTATTTTTCTTTTTCAATATCCCATTCTTTGGAAGTGAGTCAAGTCAAGCCCATACTCAAGGTGGACAAAGTATACGTTACTTGGAATTCTTCAGTAAGGTAGATTTGTCACCCCATCCTTCTATCCCACCACCTCTATTTGTTTATTTAAACAGTCATTTATTTATATCAGTATGGACTTATGCATATTTACTTTATATTCGAGTTATAAACTAATACTACATGGTTTATTTTGTTGTTCAAATTTGCAATGTGGTTTTAATGTGTCTTCCTGTCAGGATTAATGAAAACGAACACATTTTTATATATTTATTGGACATTTAAATATCTTATTTTATGATGTGTCTGTTAGAGTTCTTTTCTGTTTTCCTGTTGAATTGTTTGCTATTCTCTTATGACTTCTGGCAGCTCTTTATATACTCTGGACATGGCCCTTTGTCAGATATATGTATTACAAATATTTTCTTAGAGTCTATGG
Source organism: Galeopterus variegatus (assembly GCF_000696425.1). Lineage (NCBI taxonomy): Eukaryota > Metazoa > Chordata > Mammalia > Dermoptera > Cynocephalidae > Galeopterus > Galeopterus variegatus. The sequence goes on from NW_007728381.1 coordinate 82,744, forward strand.
CTGTTCTTTTCATTCTTTTAATGGACAGTTCTTTAGTTAAGATAATCCAATTTATTGAATTTTTCCTATGGCAAGCACTTTTTGGGTCCTGATTTAAAAACAAGCATAACTCCAAAGTTATAAAGATAGTCCCATACATTGTCTTTCATAGTTTTTGTTGTTATTCCTTTATATTTAGGTCTATAATTTGTCTAGCACAGATTTTCATACATGGTGTGAGGTAAGGATTAAAATTCATTTCTGGGGCCGACCCCGTGGCGCACTCGGTAGACTGCGGCGCTGGGAGCGCAGCAGTGCTCCCACTGCGGGCTCGGATCCTATATGGGGATGGCCGGTGCGCTCACTGGCTCAGCGTGGTGCGGGCGACACCAAGCCAAGGGTTGCAATCCCCTTACCGGTCACAAAAAAGACAAAAAAAAAAATTCATTTCTGTTCTATATAGATAATAAATTGATTCATCATTATCCTTTCCCCAGGGCACAGCAGTGCCAAATATGACATAATTCAAATGACTATCTATAAGGGGCAATTGCTAAAATTCCTATTCTATTCCATTGTTCTGTCCTTATGCCCAAACCATACTGAGTCAGTTTTTGTAACTTTATAAGTCTTTTATCTGGTAAGGTAGCTCTTCCAGCTTTTTCGTTCTTCTGCACGACTGTCTTGTCAATTCTATCCTAGCCTCATCTTTCGAGTTGCCAGTTTTCATTAAATGTCTGGTAAGTGGTGTTATCCATTCATATTCTTGATAAAGTACTCAGTTGTGTGACAACAAGCTGCTTCAGTTGCTCCGACTCATACATGGGTTTTTCCTGAACAAACCTCTCCTCTGAATCAGGTGGCTGACATCATAAAGCATGTTCACTGACAGGTCTCATTTTAATAAGCATGCACATGAAGCAGGCAGGCAGGCTGTCCACTTCCATCCCAGGCCACCCCTCAATACCAAAAGGAGGAAGGCTTTACTCCAGGGAAGTCTGAAGACAGAGGCATCTGCTACTCTGGTTCTATTCACTTTCCATTTACAGTAGTTTTATTAATCTACCTTCACTCCTTTTATTTTTACATTAAAACTGTCATTTTAATAAATGTTGGGAAAGGAGGAAACACGAAGTACATTCAACTCTCTTTTTGCAAACTGAACACTGATGTGCTTTACTGAGTGAGTGATAAAGGAAGTAAAATTGTAGTTTGCTAAAGAGGAATACTGCATAAAGATGGGTACCCCCTGTCAGTGTATTGTGTATGTTAACACCATCCATGTTAAGTCTCAATAAAAAAATTAAAATATGAGAACCATTGCACTGAACTGTGAACATCTTGAGGGAAAAACTGCAGTTTTTAAAATTTCTGTATTCCAATAGAGAAGCTCCATGCCTAATAGACATTGATAATCAACTGTTTGCTAGTTTTAAAAGCACTGTTCTGTATCAGCACCTTAGAAAAAAACTCACTTCAGAGACACACAGAATAGATGTTTGTGATGGTTCCTCTCCCTAATGCCAGACCAGGCTGCTCCCAGTCTTCTCAGCGCTGTGCTGGCCCCCAGGAGGCTGCCTTTAACTCAATGCTCCACACAGGCCATTTTTTCTCTGGTTGCCTTTTGGGCATGGCCATCAGGAAGGACAAGCAGGAGATCAGAGGGTAGGAAGAGAGAGATATTGGGGTGTTTATCTGTTCTGCATGGAGGGAGCTCCAGCTTTGAAAGTGTCTGCACTCAACAACCTTAAGTGGCAGGTTATGATTCTCTAAGGGCCTCTCTCCATATCAGCAGCTCTCACCTGATTTTCTTCCCTTTCAGGCGAGGGCTGGTAAGGGCTCCCCACCCTTTACAAAACTTGGGTCTCTCTCCTTCATGAATAGTTCCTTTATTAGAGTATCTTCAATTACACCTGTGTTTGTACCATTTGTTTCCTCTTGGCACCCTGACTAATACAGTATTCTAGGTTAGATGAGTGAGTGGAGCAACATTAAAAACAGATTTTTATTCCCTTGTGTAAAGGTACTGTCAAACATGGAAAGCATGAACTTCTCAATTGTAAAAGAAAATTCTTATGAACCATATGCAGAATCAGAGTGAGAACATGAAATGCTTCAGTTAAATAAAGATAAAAAGGATCAAAGCAATTACAAATCTCTAAAACTTTTTACAAATCTCTTAAAGCAAGCACGATGATATTACTTGAAAACTTTGCAGCAATTATACTATTTTGATTAATGTCCCTGGCTATTGTTTTGGCTTCGATAAACCATTTTACCATTTATCTTGTAAGCCTAAAGAAAGGAAAAACAAAAATTTAATTTTATGATTTAGGAGAAGGCATAAGGTGACTAGAATCTAAATTAACGAAAAAGAATATGGTTTCATGGGTGGAAAGTGAGAAAGAGAGAACAAAAGACCCAGTCAATATATCAACTGTATAAACACAGGACACATTTTTTCTTCCAAGTGATCAATAATAAATATGATGAAAGTAATAATAATGACTAGTATGACTAGCATATAACTAGTAGTTATATATCACCTACCATGTGACAAATACTATTCGTAGTGTTTTACAATTACATATATATATGAACACATTAGTTGCTCACAACAACTCAGTTAGGTCATTACCAGTATCACCCATTTTACAGATGAAGAAACAGACACGGTGAGCGTGAGGTTAGGTAACTTGCCTAAGGTCACACAGCTTTAAGTGGCAGAGCCTTCGTTGACCTAGGCAGTCTTGCTTCAGGGTTGTGATCTCAATTTCTATACTATACCACTGTAAATGTGTAATATTATATAATCTATATACTTCTCCATCTCTTATTTCTTTTGGAAATAATGCATTGCGTACTTGTTTCATCAAGATACTGGAGAAAAAAATGAAGTCAAATATTTTGAGTACTGAGAAAAAAAATACTATTTTTAAGAAGATATGAATTACAGATAAAAATTTTACCCAACCTCGTGTAACTCTTCAGCTTGAGGTAACAACAGAACATTACACTATCAAGTTAGTGACAACTACCAAACAAATGCTAAACATTTTTTAAAAATAGGGAAATTAAGACAGTCAAGGAAGGTCTTTTAAAGAGAATTGATTTTTGAGTAAGTTTTTGAAGATGATGATTAGTCTGAAAGAGGGAAAAGACACAAAACTCATCCTCCAGACTTCTTAAAGGAACATCTTCTAAGATGATCAAGTTGCTCCTCAGTCCACCCCATGATGTAGAGGAGTTCTAGTGTAGGACAGTAATGTTTACACAAATTAGACACTCACCTGGAGAAGGTGCTTTGAGTCAGAATGGGGGTCTGAAAATGGAATTTGCTTAAACTTCCACGTATCATGCAAATAAGTTAGGCTGATAGGCTACAGATTTGGAGAAGAAAACATCACCATTGGATGTCTAATCAGTAATTCAATTTAGTGCTCACTGGAAAGGAAGCAAGTAGTGGGTCCAGACATCTACTGCCTGTCTAGGCATTACAAATTCTTCTAAACAGTGCACCCGCTCAACTCACTTGGGTAGAAGTCTTGTCTCTAAATTCACTACCTAGAATTAAAGAAGTACGTTTGACTGGAGTGTCTTCAGGGAGAAGGATGGATGGATAGATGGAGACAGATATCCATCTATCAATCTATTAGAGCCTTGGAAAGCTCATTTGGTCAGCAGAAGACACTGGTGGTAGTAGAAAGACTTTCCACTTGGGATCTTTATTATTTTTATTGCCTAATAGAAAATAAATTTAACACTGTCCAAACTACAGAGTCAATGAAGACTGTATAATCACAAATACACTAAAACCTTGCAGTTTTACTATTTCCATGGCCCTCTCAATTAAACATCCAAATAAAGGACAAACAATAAACCAAGCTATGGAGAGACATCACACATGAAGCATCTGACTTTATTTATGAGGTAAGATCTTTTTTAACTATAAGATTTTGTAATTATATACTCTGTGTTATTATGACGATAGTTGTACATTATAAAAATGGAACCCTAACTGTGGAGCTCTTAATCCTGTTTGTGACGCCAATTGTATAGCTACATGATCACACTAGTTATCGGGCTCTTTTACCTGCCAGTAATCCTGTGCTGACTGGGCTGATTGTCGAGGTAAGGCTGGGTCTTGAGCCCACAGACCCCTCAAGCCCATTCACAGACTGGGTCACTAACACTTCCAATGCCAGGCTGGGTCCCCAGATCCCTCACACACCAGGCTGGGTCACCAGACCTCTTACACGCAGGTCTGTGAGCTAGGTAACCGGCCAAAAGGTCCTTGGAGCCATAGGTTGGAAAGCATGGCCATGAAGGGCAGATGCCTGAGGCAGATGCCCACCCACCTGCTTCACTAAAACTAAACTCCTCTCTCTCTCTAGAACAAAGAATAGCAACAAAACTAAAAAGATACATTGGCACGCATGCAAACTAACTCCATACACACACACACACACACACACACACACACACACACAAACACACAATTTGCTTACAAAGGATGTGCTAAAACCACACCCAAGTAGACCCAAGGCAAGGGCACTGACCAAACTATTCTATTTTCCCAACAATCCACCCCTTCAGGGTTCCTCACTATACAATCTACACATTCAGAATCTTCTGCGACATTCCCCTAGTGAGGATAAATTACCCTTACACTTACATACTACACATTCCATTCCAGTCCCAAAAGTCTTTAGCTTGTTGCAGCACCAACTCAAAAGTCCAAAGTCCAAAGTCTCCTCTGAGACCAAAGGCAAAAGTCCTTCCAGCCATGAACCTGTAGAGTCAAAAACAAGTTTATCTACTTCCAAGATACAGTGGTACAGACATTGGGTTCACATTCCCATTCCAGAAGAGAGGAATAGAAAGGAAAAACAGTCCCCAAACAAATCCAAAACCCAAACACGGCAAACATTAAGCACATTGGGGCATCTGGACCCCTAAAACGTGCGGCAACCTGGCTCCTGCAGCTCCCCCAAGTGCAGCCCATTGAGCTGCCCTGGTGCCTGCAGCTTCTCCAGACTGGTGCTGCACATTGCCAGCAGCCCCATGGTTCTGGGCTCCTGATGGCAGTCCCACCATCCTGGCTCCACTAGACATTTCCCCAGTGGGGGTTCTCTGTAGGGGCTCCAACCCCATTTTTCTGCTCCACATTGCTCCATAGATGACCCCTGCAGTGGTTCCACCCCTGCAGCAGGTCTCCGCCTGAGTCCCCCAGCTTTTTCATACATCTTCCGAAATCTAGGTTGAGGCTGCCATGCCTCCACTGCTCTCACATACTGCTGGTCTGCAAACTTAACACAACGTGAACGCCACCAAAGTTTTCGGCTTTTTTTCTTCACAGGTGCTAAGGCAGGATTGCTCCAGCCAGAGCAGCTGGGATGCAGGGGGCAGTCTGCCAAGGGCAATGACACCTCAGGTCTGCCCTCCAGGACAAACTCAGTTCTCCTAGGATGGGAGGGGTTCTGTCCCAAACTTCTCAAATTCCCTCAGGGTCTGTGATGGGTGGGGCACCCATCCAGATTTCTCAAATGCATTTAGGGCTTTTTTTCCCCATTGTCTTAGCTCCTAGCATCTTGCTGCCTCACCTCCAAGATAATGTCTTCAGTAAACAGTTTATCTGCTTCACCCTTGTGTTTTTCTGCTGCTCTCTGCTTGTCTACTCATGGCCAGGCTGCAAATTTTCCAAATCTTTATGCTCTGCTTCCCTTTACATTCTGGCTTTTGAATTACTTCAATCAGCTCGGCTTACACCAGCTACTCAGTCAGTCTCTGGCAGTTCAGCAGCATTTGCCCACACAGTTCAAACAGCTGCATTTTCCCAGTCCATCAAGGAGTGGCTGCCCTGCCCCTGTGCATATCTGAGGCTATCCTGTAACAGTTGCCACAGAGACAGGCTCATAGTAACAGAGACTAAATTTTCCACCTTTTCACCAGGTGAAAACATACTTGAAATTCTGCAGGGGCACCGATCCTCGGGTCATCTGCCCATCTGCATGTGGCACTCTTTTCTCAGGTTTTACGGCACCCAGCCGGACATCAGGTTTAAGTGGCACCCTCCCAGCCTTTTGCCTTCAGGCAAATGCTACATGCATTTACTACATAGTCTCTAGAGCACATTACACCATCCACCCCAGGTCTCACAGCTGGAGCTGCCAGGGGCTCTCCCTGTTTCTGCTGCTTTACTGTCTCAATTTCTCATACACGACAGGTCGTGCCTGGAGATGCACAGCTTCCCCCAACTCACCACTGGGTTGGTCGTCTTCCCTGGTGTGAGAGGCAGGAGTGGCCAGTCACTACACATCATCCTCCCGGACACTCATCCATGCTTCCAAGGACTCTGCTTTCTGCCACAAATCTCGATCAGTTTGCAGCATAGTAATCAGCAGCCAGGCTCCAGTCAGCAGAAAAGTAGCTACCAGGCATCACATGCTCAAGGACAGCCACATTTCCTCCCCTTCCCAAGAGGTTTTCCATTATAGTACCTGGTCTATGCTGCCCTGCAGTACAGTGTGCAGCCACCAGATCCTGGTCAACAGGAAGGTGGCCATAGGGAAGAGCATATTCAAAAGTAGCCACATTTCCTCCTCCTTCCAAGGGCTTTGGCTCCTTTAACTGCTCAGAATCCTGTTGCAGACTACGCCAATGTGGTGCTCTTAATCCTGCTGACTATGCCAATCGTAGCGCTCTTAATCCTGTTCGTGACACCAATTGTCTAGCTACATGACCATGCTAGTTATCGGGCTCTTTTACCTGCCAGTATTCCTGAACTGACTGGGCTGAATGTTGAGGTAAGGCTGGGCCTAGAGCCCACCGACCCCTCAGGCCCATTCACAGACTGGGTCACTAACCCTTCCTATGCCAGGCTGGGTCCCCAGACCCCTCACACACCAGGCTGGATCACCAGACCCCTTACACGCAGGTCTGTGAGCTAGGTAACCGGCCAAAAGGTCCTTGGAGCCACAGGTTGGAAAGCATGGTCATGTAGGGCAGATGCCCGAGGCAGATGCCCACCCACCTGCTTCACTAAAACTAAACTCCTCTCTCTCTCTCTCTCTCTAGAAAACAAGAATAGCAACAAAACTAAAAAGAAATATTGGCGCACATGTGCACTAACTACGCACTAACTACACACACACACAAACACACACAAACACACACACACACAAGTTGCTTACAAAGGGTGTACTAAAACCACACCCAACGGACCCGAGGTGCACTAACTACACACACACACACAAACACACACACACACACAAGTTGCTTACAAAGGGTGTACTAAAACCACACCCAACGGACCCGAGGCGAGGGCCAAGACCAAATTATTCTATTTTCCCAACACTAACTAAGTTAAGAGAATTGCCCAGTCATTTATTTTAAATCGACTAGATTACAAGTTGCTTGGGAATGAGTTCATGACTTATTTTATATTCCTCTGGTCGCCTAGCACAATGCTTTTCAGCTACTGGGCCATCAATAAATAAGTATTAATTAACTAAAGCCTGTATGTCACCATTTTCTCTAGCATTAAAACCAAATATACTGATTTCCACGGCTATATTCTTAAGCCAATCATCTAAAAAGAGCAGATGTCAGCTCTGCAAATGCTAAAGTCTCTGCTGTAAGGGCAATTAACTGTAACACCAAACTAAGGTCATAAGGTCAAAGGACGTTATTCCTGAACTGTGACTAAATAAGAAATTCGCCTCATGCTTTCAGATCTCTGGGGTAGACAGTCTATTTGTTTTAAAAACACAAGTAGAGTTTAATTGATCATCACAATTATACAGAACCAGATGACACAAAGCCATTCAGCTTGCTGCTATCCATGTGATTTTTTAGGACAGCAGTGCAAAAAGATAGAGAAACATCATTCTTTACAACAGTTACAAGAAATATGAACACCGAAGTTAATGGCTTAATTAGTCAGTATTATCTTAAAACACCAAATACAAGTGTTATAACTTTAAATAGGTTGTGGTATGGCAAAAAGCCTATTCATTTCCTTGATCATGAAATATTCCGCGTATGTACACACATTAAGTAACCACAGTCAAGTCTTCCATATAAACAAAAGGAAAATAAGATGTACCACATAAAGTCACTTCCTCTAATTTTACATACTCGCAAAAACAAAGTCTCAGATTTCTTCCATCTGTAAGAGAGTTTGAAGAGTTTAACAGAGTCTCATATTTACATAGAACAGGAATCAGAATTTATTCTTAGAAGATTACCTTTCTGATAGCTATCAAAATTTCCCATTAAGCCAATGAATAAACAGAATGGACACCATTTTCAGCATACCAAATGATGAATGCATTGTTTCAAAGATAAATTGACAGGGTGTGGTGGTGATATCTGGGAGGTCCTCCACTTTTATCTGGTAAACATTAAAAAAAAGGGTAAACAAAAGAGAGAGAGCTTTTCTTATGGAGATTGCTAAGTAGAGGCTGTCACCTTTCCTTATCACTTTGGGATGTGAGAATGAACAGATCAAGCTGTTTTCAGTATTTCTTACTTTCAATGGGCCAAATCAAGACCTCAGTAAAATTTCAAATAGAGTACAGAAAAAGGAAATAAGCAAATATGTGTATATTGGAGCATAATTCATCATATGGCTTTATCAGATAAAGCAAATGAGAAAATCCTGAGCCAGTCATAAAAGTGTGTCCATCTCTGAGTGACTTGTCCTTAAGATGGATCTTCTGTAAATAATTAAATTAGTAGATTTTTTTTTTTTTCTGTCCTTGTGGGCAGAAAGAAAAAAATTGCACACGCACAAGAAAAAACAAGCAAACAAAAAACCAAAAAAACTTCCAAAGGCTAAACCTTATATTCATGTTGTCAGTGTAAAATTCTGTCCTTGTGGGCAGAAAGAAAAAAATTGCACACGCACAAGAAAAAACAAACAAACAAACAAAAAACCAAAAAAACTTCCAAAGGCTAAACCTTATATTCATGTTGTCAGTGTAAAAGAGGGTTTACCATATATTGAATTGTTAGCAAGTCTGCTGAATTTCAAACTGCAAAAGAAAATCAGCATGATTATTATAAACGATTTGTTTAGGTGTGATTAGAAATTTACGTAAAAATGTAATGGATCTTACAGCCACAAAGATTTATATGTATAAAAATTTGAATCATTATTAAAGTTTTTATACAGATAATATAAAAGCATTTTTTAATACACATTTTAAACACTATTAAGTTCTGAAAAGCAGCACCTGTGTTTATAGAACAGAGGGCAATTGTGCTTGCCTGTATCTTGGCTGTCTCAGAGTACCTGAAACAGGAGAGAAAGATGGGGACTGGCTACAAGAAAGGAAGACGGGGTTCGTAATGCGTGGGTGGGAGGGCGGAGGGAGAGAGGAGACTGTTAAGTGTGCACATTGGTTTTTTTCCTTCCTTTTCTTTATTAAAAGGACAAACCGCAAATCATTTTATCAGTGGTTCAGGGAACTACAAGAAGCTGAATATGACAACATCGCTGAAAATATTTTCACTACTTAGGAAGTAGGCCTCTGCAAACATGGCTTCACTGGACTTACTATTAAAAGCAATCTGCAAAAGAAGCTTAAAAACCCAGGGGTCTAATATCAAGTGAACAGTAGGAAAGGTGACCTTTCATTCCGTTTGTTTATTAGAGGATCTGCAGGCTCCATCTCAGTGTGGGCCCAGCATCGGTAAGAGGCCAAAGGGGAGATGGTGAACTCTGTGTTTTTTAGAGGTCACATAATCAACTTAGAAAATACAGCTGGAAAAGAGCAAGAATGAAAACTTGGTTTTTATGTACTGTCTTTCAGTTTGGATTAAATGGTTAAATGTAAATTACCTTTAATAATTTTCTGTTACAGTACAACCAACTTAATACCAATTTAGGTACTAAGTTTAGCCATTAGATATATCATACAATATTTTAAAAAAGAGACGAAAGGATAACTGAAGCAGGTAAAAAAAAAAATTGAAATAAGACTAAAATACAAAGGTTAACTGGATATATTGCAGAAAAATAAAAATAGAAGTTCTGTTAGGATGTTGGTAATTTTTGTTTATTTTTCTGAAGAATAATATTATATAATTTAATAAATAACATCTCATTTGAGAGACATTTATAAGAACATAGAATGTTTTCAAGCAAATCCCATTGTGTTATTTTTAAGAAATGGTATGAAATTATCACTTGTCTATGAAGCTTGTATATAGTGATCACTTATTTGCAAGAGTAGGCAATGCCAGGTATAGTGAACACTGCACATTTAAAATATCATTCCTATTTGTACTTCATTTAATACAAACAAAAATTACTCCTGTGTGGTAACTACCTTTTAATATTTGTCAGTAGCTGCTTGTCTTTAGGTAATGACTTTATTCTTTAATTTAACTAGAACCTCTGGCCCTTTTCCAAAGTATTTTTTAAAAAGTTTAAATATTCAATGAATAACCTGACATGTTTCCCCAAACCAACTTTTCACCTACTCTGAAAACAAAAACTAAAATAAAAACCAAAACAACAATTACAAAAGAAGAATGGTGCCCGAAATGGGTCAAAAATGCTGTCACCTCCTCAGTCCTGATTTAGTTACCCTCATACTAGAAAGCATGCACACATTGTTGACTATATGGCTATGACTGATTGATGATAGTCTAGCAAGGTTACCATAGCTAATTACAACATCATTCATCTAAGCCTGCATAGGAAAAAAATACCAGGCTCCCAGGGAAGAAAAAAGAAAGGAAAGAAAAGCTATTCTATGGCTGCTAACTTTTGAATAATCAGCCTCAACAGGAAACAAATAGGATAAAATTCAATGACCAAATTATGACTTATGTTTTCAACCAAGCAAAAGACCTCAGTCCCCTGGTAATTTTAACTCTGAGTTTCACAGAGAGCTTCCAGCAGCAAGGAACCCACACATGCTTACGCGCTTTGTAGTCAGAATTCAAAGGCTCCATCAGAAGCCTACCCCAAGCCTGTGCTTTAGTTCTGCTATGTGTGTGGTGTGAGTGTGTTTGTCTAGGATCAGATGCCAATACTTAAACTCACATTATGGGCACAGCAGCTACTTACACACTGTAGCCTAATTAAAGGAATAAACTTCCCCCTTCTTTAGGTTTTCCTGAAGATCACTGCCATAAAGGGATTTGGTTTCGTTAAAAATTGAGAAAAATGTTCCCATATGTTTCCTTTACACAGTAAATTAGTCAAAATCGGATAGAAAATGGTCACAATTTTCAACAATAAACTAAAGCTCTGCAATATTTTCTGAGAACTACTGAAAATAAAGAGAAGCGTACTCAGTGTTTTGAAAATAATTATACTATAACAAACATACAATCATAATTTCCATTTCAGTTCTGAAGAAGCACAAACACATGGAAACAATAAAGCATCTGAGGCACCTTTTAGCTTTCAAGTCTCAAAAACAAGAATTACTTTCAAACAGAGAGTAGCTCATCTTCAAAGTTTACACACAAGAGGAGAATGAAGCTAATACCATTTCAACTCCAAACTTTAATCAGATTGATTTATATCTAGATCATATAGATCACAAGAATGGCAACAGCCAAGTTTAAAGTACTTTTTATCCTGAAATACTATTTAGACTACATTGCTTAAGTAATTATAACTAAAGAAATATTTTCTCATGAAAACTGGAACCCCAAATAGGAAATTTCAATCGAGAAGTACTGAGAAAAATTATCAAAAGATACAAAATAGGGCCGAGCCCGTGGCGCACTCGGGAGAGTGCAGCCCTGGGAGTGCAGCAGCGCTCCCGCCGCGGGTTCGGATCCTATATAGGGACGACAGGTACGCTCACAGCACTCACTGGTTGAGCGCGGTGCAGCTGGTCTCAAAAAGGATAAAAAAAAAAAAAAGATACAAAATAAAACTACTAATTAATTGTTGCCATGGGAGGGAAATTGTCAGGATCCTTGAGATGGATTCAAACTCAGCTTGGTATTAATGAAATAATCCTGGTACAATCATAGTCTCTTAAAGCAAGAAAGGCTTTATTTTATAGATGAGGAAACTGCGGTGGAGACGTGGAGGTAACACATCAGAGAGTGGCCTGGATGTCCTTGTTCTAAATTTTCACTTCTGTGGAGCTCCAAATGTGTCCTGACTTATTTATTTATTTATTTATTTGCTTGGAAAAAGTGATCCTGATAGGGATGATTTAAATGACTTGTCTAGGATACACAGCTAGATCAAATACTATACAGATGGACCAGCTCCATATCACTGGTTCTCAGGGACAAGATTTGGGCCACCCTTGGGCTATGGCCATATTATCTCTTCTGGGGAACAGAAGAAGGTCAGGTACCACTGATAATAAAGGCAATACAGGGCCTAGTCAGGGGGAATGCTAAAGAACTCTTACTCTTCCAAACTTCAAAATAATTGTCCTCACTAATTTGTCTTTTTTCCAGATGACACTATGTGCAGATATTTGAAATATGAAAAAGAATACAAACATATCCACATTATAGAAAAAAAATCACCTAGGGAATCCTATTAGCATGTTTGTTTTGGTGAATCTTTTCCCCAAACACACACAAATGCACATATGCAAGCACACACGGGATGGGAAGACATGAGCAAATTCATTTCTGAAACTTATAGGATTTAAAAGAAGTTTTCTCCACTTAAATTCTCTGGTCTTTTTCCCCTCATTAGCTTTTCATTTACAGCTATTCATAGTATCTATTTATTAATTTACACACTATCTCAATTCCAAAAGGATATGAGGTACTATTTTATCACATATAGTATTTAAAAGACACGGATAATTGAAATCTAAAATTATTCTAAAAAATGTCACATACTAGAAGCCAAGAGATGTACGATCCAATTTTACTTTTTATAAACAACTAGTTATTTGACATCAGAGCACACACTGACTCTAAGCTTTTATTTGCTCATTTGTAAAATAATGTCAATTGCCTACACAATCGTTAATTATGAAATTCTATTGAACTGTATTTGTAGACCAGAATTTCACAAAATTTGTTCTAAAGGGTGCATAATTCTTTTGAGTGGAGGTGGGTTGTTGTAGGATTTCTAGGAAGCATTGGGATTGTATTTATTGCCCACTCAACAGGCTTCTGCATCCCTTTCTTCCCTCCTAGAATAACCAACCCTATTTGCCCGGAGACGGAGCATGGACAAATTAGAATAACATCTACAACATATGTGCTCAATAAATATTATTTATTTATTAATTAATGAGAATTAAATAGCCGTTGAAATCCAAATCATAAGGATTCCATAGAGAAACCCATGGGGTTCCAGAGAGAGGACTTTGAAAATTGTTAACTAGGTGGTCTTTAAGTCCAAATGGATTCTGTGAATATGATTCTTTGATACTCCACCTGGTGTTTTGGCTACCATGTCTCTCTTTTTTTAAAAAGACTCTTAGGTTAGCAATTTCTAGGCTATTTGGTAAAAGGCATTGGCCAAGAAACATAGCTAGAATGACTGGCTTTTTGTCAGGGCTAAGTCAGGACTTGGTCATTTAGCATTACACTAGAAAATCCATTAGAAAATAAATGGTAGGAAACAATTTAGATGAATGAAGTTGGAACTATATGGTTGCCCACTTGAGTTATAATTCCTCTTACAAATTAAAAATATATACCCCATTAGCTTACAGGGTATGAGACTAGGAATCTCTTTAGATAGATGGAAGATTTCCACTCTTCATCATTGTAACCTTTCACTGTCAAATAAAGAATTAAAAATATATATTTATTGCACACTTATTGTACTGTCTTAAAGATTTGGATGAAGCTTAACAACAAGGTCATATGTGAGCTCAGACTTAAAAGGTGCACATGAATTCATCAGGTAGAAAAGAGGCAAAGGGCGAGATAGGCAAAGAAAACGGTATTTAAAAAGACATAGAGATTTGAAAGGAAGTAGTAAATTTGGGGAAAGACAAGTGCAGGTTAAGGTGACTGTGGAAGTTCATGGTGGCTGCAGGTTAAGGTGACTGTGGAAGAGTAGCTAGCAATATAGGTGGGCAGAGAGGGGTAGCTAGACCATGACAGGACTGTGAATATGAGTTGTATGCATATTCTAGGCCTGAGTATTTCATCTTGGAAGATAAAAATGTTTTGATTCCAAATATCAAATTATGTCTCCTTAAGTAAGAAAAGCATGTGAAAAGATAACGATTAAATTTCCCATTTTCTTGAACAGGTCTTAAAAGTAGGAAAAAAAATAATAAAGTGAGAATTTCAGACCTGCTTCAGTTGTACCAGCCCAGGCAAATGAACAATTCCAATGGACCATCCCTCCCATTCTTCATCTCAACAGGATCTCAGGGTAGCGCTGACAACCAGGTCACTTTCCCTAAAGGGCCATGAATACTGCATCCACTGCCAACCACATCTTCCACCTTGAGATGTCCAGCCTGTGACCACATCCTGCCCTGGGGCCAGCAACAGGAAAACAGAATGGGCAGATACCAAAGCTGGCTGGATTGCTTTCTTCTTTAATGTTGCTGTGTGAAAAACGTGATAAACATGTTTTCTTCTTTGCTTTTTAAGTTACCAAAATGAAAAGTACTCAACAGGCTAGACCCCTGAAGGTGGAAAAAGGATGATTTTTTCACCATTTATCCCTGCCCAAATTCCTCCAGCTAATTCAGAAGAACCATCTGTATCAGCTTGCTAATGAGTTTGGACACGGTTCTCAAGGAAACAGGGAGCCATTGGAGGTTGTTAAGCAGGAGGGTTATATAATCAAATTTGTGATTTAGAAAAGCAGCTCTGGCAATAGCAGGGATTGGTTGGAGAATGCAGACACTGTAAAGAAAGAGGTCAGTCTGAGGCCTCTGCAATAGTCTAATTGATGATAAAGCTCTGGCCTGTTGCAGCAGCTGTGGACCAGAAGGATGAAGAACTAACAGAAGCAGGGGTGGAGGAATAAAAAGGAGAAACAGTAGACGATGCCAAAATTTCAGACAGAATGGGTGAGTGGCAACATTCACCACCTAAAAGTGAATGGTGGCTAATCTCATCATTTAATCTATGCTACTAAGTGAAATGGGATTTGTGAGCCCATGAGTTTAAGTTTCCAGCGTTTGGTATATACTCACAAAGTAAACCTCAGGACAGTGATATTAATTTATTATTTTATGAATAATATATCAGAGGCAGCCCAGCAAAATTACCAAAGCCAGCAAGAGTTCAAGCCCTGGCTCTCCTACCTAATAGGTAGATGATTCTCAATGAGTTACAAAACCTCTCTGTGCCAATTCCTCATCTCTTAAAAGAGGAAATCAGTAAAACTCAACTAATTAATTATGATGAGGCTTAAATGAGTTTGTGTGAGTAAAGGATTTACTCAGTGCACTGCCTTGAGCTCAGGGCTTGACATGTAGTCTCTGTTTAGTAAATGCTATTTTCTATCTCCACCTTACCAAAAATCAGCGCTGAAGAAGCAGAAGGTCCACTTTCAAAGTGGAAAATCAGCTTACTTTTTTCCTTGCATTAAGTATTATTATATCGCTCAAGTTGTCCAACAAAATAAATTGTGAAAAAGCTGAGGAAAGACAAACTTTATTCCCTAAGAAAGCTCATAAGAGAAAGGTGAAAATGAATTCCCAGACACAGCGGTACCGTGAGGTTCGGCCACTTGAAGACCACAGTGCTTGCTTATAAATAAAATATAAAACAAGCAAGAGCAATTTTCTCCTTTCGTCTTTCCTTATCGCCTAATTTTCCTCTCATAAGCCACTTGAAGACCACAGTGCTTGCTTATAAATAAAATGTAAAACAAGCAAGAGCAATTTTCTCCTTTCGTCTTTCCTTATCGCCTAATTTTCCTCTCATACCATTTGCAAAATGGATAAAAAGGCATCCATTTTGCAAATGAGCGACAGGGCTGTAAGGTTGCTGAAGTCACAAGCCTGGCTCCAGATGAAGAGAAGCTGCCACAAAGCCCTCCAACATCACGTTCCAGCAGACTGCTCTACCAGCTTGTTTCCAAAAGACAGAGGAAAACCCTGAAGACCATAGGTCATTAAGTTCCATTTGGTTTATTTTAAAAGGGGCACTACAGATGCCTTTCAGAAGATCAGTACAAAATACAGATATCCAGTATTATAGTATGTAAAATCAGCTTTACAATATATACTTTATGTCAAATTAGAAAAACGAGTACTACATACATTTTTTACAATTTTAAGCATATGCTTTGCTTGAGAAAGAATAAGATTCCCTTAGCAAAGTAGAAAAAGCCCTTCTAGCTTGAGGGTGCTTTCAGCAGTCTCAAATTGTTGCGAACACATTTAACAGGAATAAAAAAAATGGTTTTAAGTACCAAAATATTAGTGGGTTAAATACCAAAACATTAGTGGGTTTTCAAAAACTTTAGCTGTTAAACTGACCTAAGTTTATCTGTAGGAGGTATCACCAAAAACTGACATGTTGTTTCTCTTGGGGTTGTAAAATGACTGAACTATATAAGAATGTTTATTTTCTCTTTCTACAAACACCTTTGAAACAAATATAACAAAAAAGAATTCTGAGCAAAATCACCAGGTGAATTGTTCTTGTTTGAATAAATCAGCAGGAAAGAATTTCAAAACTAACTTCAAAATACTTTTCCCCAAACCTGAGATATATAGTTTATGGAGAAAATAAAGGTGGCTAAGAACAGAAAGTGAACTTTATTTCTAGTCTAGACTCCTTGATAACCCTTAGCTTTTTCCAAATGCCTTTTTTCAGGGACTCTGTTTTGTTTGTTTTGTTTGTTTGTTTGTTTTTAAGCAATCCTCATATGATACTGGCGAACCTCATCAGTTACAGTCTGACTCCCCACTATGTTCCTTCAAGAGCATGCAATTCAGATTCACTTGCGGTTCAATAAATAACTGCATTCACTTACCTGAGCATCAGCAGCTGCAAAGAGCTATGTCAAAAAATAATTGAGAAAAGACAAACCGGACATTTTTTTAAAGAAAAATATTAACAGCATAAAAGTCATAAGGAAGCAGCAACCCACAGTCAACAAGATGATGTATTTTTCAAACAGATGAAAAGCATACCATTAAAAATACTCATACCTAGTTTCAGAGCAGAAGGGGTTACTTCAATTTCCCCACCAATTGGTTTAAACGCAGCCAGTTGGGCAGCCACTTCAGTCTCAAAAGCATCTGGGCTCTGCCGATCTGCAGGGTTTCCACTGGGGCTCTCAATCTTGTGCAGTGGTTCTTGCTCTTCAAACACGGCAATCAGCTACAAACAAGTCCAACAACACTAATTACTTCATAGGACACGCATATCACACGAACACTGTATCTAGCTGATTGTAATCTTTATTTGGTTTTAAAGAAGATAGCCTCTTCAAACTTCAAACTTTAATGTTACTGTACCACAATTCTTAATCCTTCAATAATATCATGTTTATAAGCTCCATGGCCAGGAAATAATGAATGGTTTGTTCACTTGTTTATTTTGTCTATTCCTGAAATAGAGAATCAATTTTGGCTAACTCTCTTAAAGGAATGAAATGGTTGCCTCATCCCTTCACAACTTCTTCTAATACGCATTAAAGGAATTCATTACCTCTTTAAGAGTACTCCCAAAACTGTCTATTCCTGAAATAGAGAATCAATTTTGGCTAACTCTCTTAAAGGAATGAAATGGTTGCCTCATCCATTCACAACTTCTTCTAATACGCATTAAAGGAATTCATTACCTCTTTAAGAGTACTCCCAAAAATTAAAGTTGATTTAATTTGAACAGTAGAGTTATATGGTATAAAGGGACATTTCGGTCTCAGAGAGCTAAAACACATTACAAAATCCTTAATTACATCTGTCCTTCTAGACACAATTTAAATATCTACCTACATACATATAGCATATGTATACACTTACATACAATTTGTTTTTACCTTGTATACATCGATGTCCCATTTTTGTACATGCGTTTCATTTTGTTCTTTTCCTTCCTGACTGTGTGGACTGGTTTAAGTCCAATGACTGCTAAATCCATCAGCACTCTTACTTAATAAGAAAACTATGCTCCTTATTAATATAACTTTTAATTGTCTACTTCCAAATCATTTTTCATTAAAATATGGGTAAGATATAACAATATATTCAAGATATCATGCAGACACTACTGTATGAACAGTGAAGGCAGCTCACTGAAACTGCATTTTTGGCCAGCAGGTTGCACCACCATGAAGGAACTTCAAATGCTCCTCATCAGTTGATGTAGAAAAGTCCAAATGTGAGTGTAGGAGGCAGCTGCTGTCAAACCAATAAAGTGCAATGTGTGTAAATTTGAAAACTGCTAGTAAATCTTTAGGTATTTTTCATTCATTAAATGAAATAAACCTACTTATGATTCAAACATTTATTCAGGAAAGGCACTCAAAGCCCCATTCATAGGGGAACCTTGTTGGCAATAGCATTAACAACACAAATACATGGGTAACCAATCAAAACATCATAAATTCCAAGTTCAGTCTTCCAAAAGAAATGAATACAATTAGGGATATGCAAATTGGCTATTCGAAAATAATTTTCATAATTGACTACTCATTTCCAGTATGGAGACTTCTTTAATTGGAAAATCCAACAATCCTCTCACCCCAGCAAAGAAATGCTACTCCCAAGGCATTATTTTTAATTCTTGAAATTGAGAACATGCATTTTCTATTTTTAATTGTTAGCACTGATGAACTGATTTGAGATAAGACTTAAATAGATTAATATGAAAGATTATTCTAGTATAGAAATAATCAATAGAACTATATATTTCTAATTATCTGGCCAGATCCTGGAAATAAAAATAAAATTAATTTTTTAAATGTGGTGGAAGTGTTATTTTCATTACTATTTCTGTGCCATAATTATAATCTCAATTTTGCATATTGGTGAATTCTAACACATATTAGTAATGTTCATCTTAATATACCAATCAACTAGGCAGTGGCATATTATATTGGTACTATGAACAGTTTTGTGTAAATTAAGACTAATATCTTACTGTTCTTTCTACATTCTTAACTCTTTGTATAACTCCTTTTCTTTAAATATTGGAGAAAAAAGAAAAAATAGAATATCAATCAGAAGTATAATACAAAAGTTTAAAATTGAAAAGCCATAAGATAAATCATTACCTATACCTTTTCTTCTTAAGATACTTCAGTGTTTTCCAGACATTATATCCACACATGCTTATAGCATATGTAGTAACAATATGATACCTACCTACTAAATGTGAGAATAGTCTGTAGATTTTGTTTTTGAAGGTCACAGAACTGGAATCAAGTCTTTTTAATTTCCAGTCCAGAGTTTCAGGCTACACTGTAACTGTTTTCCAAAAAGAGAACTGTAAAAAGAGAGGTTACATTGCAGAGAATATTTCTAGTTCGTCCATGAGGATGTTATGCCCTAAAAAATGAGAATTCCACTTTTTGGAGATACAGCCAATACCCAACTCTTTTTTCTTTTTTCCTTTTTGTCTTTTTTCGTGACTGGCAACGGATCGCAACCCTCAGTGTCTAGAGAATATTTCTAGTTCGTCCATGAGGATGTTATGCCCTAAAAAATGAGAATTCCACTTTTTGGAGATACAGCCAATACCCAACTCTTTTTTTTTTTTTCCTTTTTGTCTTTTTTCGTGACCGGCAACGGATCGCAACCCTCAGTGTCGCGCCCGTACCGGACCGGGACCGGCAACGGGATCGCAACCCTCGGTGTTGCGCCTGCACTTCGCTCAGCCAGTGAGCGGCCGGTCTGTATGTGGGATCCGAACCCTCGGCGGGAGCGCCGCCGCACTCTCAAGCGGCGTACTGTAGCAGTGCGCCACCGGGCCGGCCCCTACCCAACTCTTTTTAAAGATGGTAGCAGCAAAACCTGGACACTTCCCAAATCTCATAATCTCTGTGATTAATTAAGTGCTTAGTGTGTCTCCCAATCCCATGACTGACAGAAATTACTTCCACAGAGCATAGTCTGAATGAATGGATGAAATAAAGTCTCTATTCCTGGGAAGAAGAGGACCAAACCTAAATCTGTGGTGCCCGAAGTCATGGCCCTCAGTGCTGGCAGATAAGAGAGACTCTCTCCATCTGCTCTTCACCTTAACATCTACAATATATACAGACTTACACATGTTTCAACACTGATAATTCATTTAAATCATATGTTACAGGTCCTTGTTAACTAGATTACTAGATTTATCAGAGCACCTACATTACTGGGTAGCAGAGTTCCCAAAGACAGTACTACGGCGACACACTACTTAACACAAACCACTGTTCTAGTCCCTCAGCAGAAGCCATG
Organism: Galeopterus variegatus; assembly: GCF_000696425.1. NCBI lineage: Eukaryota > Metazoa > Chordata > Mammalia > Dermoptera > Cynocephalidae > Galeopterus > Galeopterus variegatus. The sequence goes on from NW_007728381.1 coordinate 103,050, forward strand.
ATGGTTTTCAAATCATCCAGCACATGGAAATGGCCTCCCCTTCCTGACTTAAGCCCATTCAAAGTTACCTTTCCCACAGGGATGAGTTGGAGATGAAACAAGTAATTCTGTTTTAAAACTTTTGTGTTAAGGTTTCACCTAGAGTAAAGGGGGGAGATTTACCTTTACTGTAGGTGAAACATTCACACAAAATTTTTCCACATGCCATAGAAAATTTCTATGGCATGTAGAAGACTTTTCACTGAGACCTTAGGGGTTGCAGTAAGTCAAACCCTATGCAAAATGCAAATACGCAATATCTGATTTGCATGCCTTCCTGTTCTGCTGCCCTATCTTTCTTCTGGTTTGCCTTCTGTTCTTCTGTGATGCCAGTGTTCACATGTCACTGAATGCAGCACTGGCATTTCCCAAAGACCACATAATCCAAAATGATCTGTTCACTCAGCCTTTATTTCCCATGAGAATTCCTGTCCCCACTGGTCTGTCAGTACATGGGCATCTAATCCCCAGAAAGACAGAGGCTAGTCAGTTTATAAATAAACTGTTCATTCTCCCATCAAACAAAACCAAAAACCTTCTCGGTATCACCCATTTCATATTTGACTTATGTTCTAATCAGACCCCTGTAAAAACATTTCCGTCTCACCTGGAGAGAAGCCCAAGTTCTGGCAATGACCTATGAGGTCACTAGCTCCTGTCACATTTCTGACCTTATGTTTAGATCATTCCCCTGCCGTTCTCAGGACTCTATCCAGCTATGCTATCATCTTTTACCAACCTCAGTGTCTGCATTTGCCATTCTCTTGTAGGAAACAGTCTTCTGCCAGATACCTGCGTGGCTTGTTCCTCCATCCTCCAGATTTTCACCGAAATGCCAAGCATTCACTAGCTACACTAAACTGCAACATCCCCTCCACTCCCTTTATTTTTCTTTACAGCATTTATCTTTATCTCCCAATGCTATACCTTTTTTTTTCTCTTATTTATTACCTGTCTCCCTCCCCCACTAGAATGAGAGCTCCAAGAGGACAGTGATTTTGTCTATGTTGTTGATTGCTGTAGCACCACTGGCTACAGCATTGAGCACTGATGATGTCATATTCAGTGTATATTTCCTGGGGGAAAAATGAGTGAAATATGAAGTAAAAACAGATACCAAAACCTAATGTAGCAGCAAAAGATAAAGATTTTTCATGTGTTTTTAGAATATACATTCAAATTTTAAAAATTTAAAGAATGAATGCATGTAAATAACTAATATTTACTTTTAAGATGCTCGAAATGTCATCATCATTATTGCTGCTTTTGCTCTTGAAATTACGGAAGAGAAACTCCTTTTCTGTTCAACAATGGGGAAATTGCTTCTGCCACACCATACTCTAAAATGGAGATTACGTGTCTTCTCTTTATTTTTCAGGCTTATTTCAAAAGGAAGAATCTGTTTACTTGGTCACTGAAGGTGTTGAAGTAGGAGCGAAGGGTGGATGGAGAGGTGGGCAGGGTTCGCAGATGGGGCTCAGGCACTCCCTCGCTTACCTTTCTTCCAGTACACTTTCACTTCTCCAGTGTGAACCTTCTAGATATGTCCCCCAACATCTATTAAGAATAAATGTGAATAAACCTCCAGGGCAAGTGGAGGCACAGCCTGAAGTAACACGTCATATGCCTAAAACTGAAGTGCCCAGCTTTATTTTACAAAGTCAGGTAAATTTTATATCCTATTCTCTACCAGTTTTCTGTGCTTCTTTTACTATGAAAAATATTCTCTCTCTAGTTGTCAGTAAAATTAAGGCATAGGAAGATAGGCAAGGTTTATCTTATGATTTTTCTATCCCAGTTTGAGAACTTTAGGTGGAGTGTATTTCTCAGGAAAACACCTACCTTTTAAATAGAAGTATGGAAAACACATGGAAATAAATGCATTAACGTAGTATTGTGAATTACTTTCAATAGTTTAGGTGGAGTGTATTTCTCAGGAAAACACCTACCTTTTAAACAGAAGTATGGAAAACACATGGAAATAAATGCATTAACGTAGTATTGTGAATTACTTTCAATAACTATATGTCAATTGCCAATGCTGATTGATGTTCCCAATTCAAAGATCAGGCACTAGTTTTGTTTACTAAAAGTAGCCCCCACCCTCTAGAGAGAACATCTGAAATGAGGATTCTGCTAGAAAAAATAATATCCATAAACCTCATTTTAGAAAATATTTCCATCTTTTTCTCATTCTCTACCTTGAAAAGGTCAAAAGAATAGAAAAGTCAATAACAACAATTACAAACTCAAAGATCAAAAAAAAAGAACTGTGTATACTTTATAACATCCATGACTCTAAGTAACAGATCTGATCAAAAGAGCCATGTGATCTCTGCAATTCCACACCATCAATATCCCTTCAAGGACACATACCTATTGTTATACTTGAACAATAAAGCTATTATGATCAGTATCATGAGTTAAATTGTGTGTGTGTGTGTGTGTGTGTGTGTGTGTGTGTGTGTTTTGAGGGGTGAGAAGAGGTATGTTCAGGAGATTAAAATACTAATTTCCTTGATAATATCTCGTGATAACATGTCCAAATGCTCAGCATAGAGCCTGGTACACAATGGAAGTTTACATTTAATTCCTATTCCTACCATAGCTATCATTCCCTGGCTTCTAGACTGAATCCCACTTGACTTGTTTATCCCTATTCTGCTTTCACTTTGTTGTTTCTCTTTAATCTCTTCATCACAGGATTGACAGAGGAACACAGAAAGTACTAAGATCAAACACATCAAATAGGTAATTTTTTCTTTTCCTTTCTTCTTCTCTTCATCACACGAGAACACACAACCCTTAGACATGCAGTACTCCTCTCCCACCTAGCAATACATGGTTCGTGCTGTTTGTTCTATGCCGACCATAACTTGAAGCAATATACCAATGTCTTTAGCTTTTATGCTGAAAAGTAAATATTTTTAACGATAAATGACACGAAGTACATTTATTGCAAAGTCCCTTAATATTCATGGTATAGTTTATGCTGTCGTCAACCTGTTATATTCTGTCACTTTTACAGAGTTTTTATAATTTGATGTTATGCTTAGCCTAAGTAGAAAATAAAAATGAATCATTCAAATGATGGATCGTAGAGATAATTAACTGTATTTATAAAAGCATTTTTATTATTAATTACACTAAGACATATGTGGCTCTATTTTAATTACATGTCAAGTGAACTAATACATACTAAGAAAGTCTTACTTGCCATATTGAGTTCTTCAGGTTAAACCATTGAACTTAATATATTTCTTTTTTTTTTTTTTTACTGTTTCATACATATTCCATGTTACCAAAAACTATCAAGTAAAATCAAAAGACAAACAACAACAAAAAAATTCCTACAAAATAAAATTGGAATCATTTGTCTCAAATCTTAACAAACACAATTAAATCTAAGTTTACTGTTTCATACATATTCCATGTTACCAAAAACTATCAAGTAAAATCAAAAGACAAACAACAACAACAAAAAATCCTACAAAATAAAATTGGAATCATTTGTCTCAAATCTTAACAAACACAATTAAATCTAAGTAAGACTGTGAAAGTATAGCAATTTCACAGGTAGAGGAAAACACATTATCACTCTTGGGAAGAGAGTGCGACACTGCAGAATTCCATTTAAATATAATGCATCTGGCTTGTAACTAAATAACAACTGGCTATGTGAGCTAATTTTATGCCACTCTAAACAAAGGTTTCAAAATAGGTTGTCTTCTTTCATAGGATTTTGACAGCTAGCTAAAAAAGCATTTAATCCGCATCTTAAAAATTAGCAGGCTCACATTAGCATCTTCATCAGAAGCTAGCATCGGATCTAGCATCCTCAGAGCAAGTACATAACAGCTCTGGTTCTCAGAAAGTTCAATCAACATTCAGTAAATGAGATAAACCTATTTTCATTTCCCCCTCAAACTGAAAATCTATAATAGGGGCCTTTATAAATTTTACAGCTTTAAGCTTCAAGCTTCACTCTAAAGAAAATAACATGATTTATTCAACTATACTAAGAACTCTATTTATCCTTATCACTTTTTAAAGAGGCATCTGCTTAAATTGTGCCATAATAACAAAAAATATGCCTATTAAAAAACCACCCATATTTCAGCCAAAAATACATTTACCTCTTTTAATTATGTAGTGAGTTGCTAAGAAGCCAGATATGCATTAAACACATTTTATACTGAATCACATTTTTCCTCTGAAACTAAAATTTCAAAATGATATGTTACCACTTGACAAGTCTGAGAGAATCATGAATTTGTTTTTGTTGCCGTCTCTAATTTCCTTAGTGACACTACACAGTGGAAGCCCAAGGAGCCCTTTCCTCTGTGCCCGTCACCATCCACAGCAGTGGTAGGGCAAAGGGTCTCATGGAGGTCAGGTGGTAGCCAGAAAGCCCCAATCCTAGGGGCATCTAGGCAGCAGCTATGGAAAAAGCAAACTGGTAAAGAAGCTGGGAGAAGTTTCAAGCATCATCAGGGTAACACAAATGTCAGAAATTTTAATACCTCAATATAATTGCCTTGTCAATAATAATATTCCTGCTGCCTCTGAATTGCATATATTAAAAATAACACACAAGAAAGTGGAAGATAAAATACTGAGGTTAAATGGCTGGAAAATTCTCAAAGATGATCTCAATACACTGTGGCTTCACTTGCCATTTACCCAGCATATTACTATATAGTTCTTCAATTTTATCCAATCTCTGGGGCTTTGGAAGTCTTGGGAGGGTGTACATTATTGGAAATGAAGATACAATGTTTAAAATGCATGGAGGTACACAAAAATGGCTTTTTCTTAAGTTATTCTCAACTAAATCACACACATCTTACCTGTGTTGTTGAAAGACTATTCTGTTTAAAGCAAAACACCAGAAAACATAAAATAGTATATAAAAATATTTTATAAATTATAAAGCACTGCATACATTTACAATATTATAACAGCCACATTCAATATTACTAAAGTGGCTCAGTTTTATTTTCCCTACTTCACTACAATTTCTATTCTCTTACCAAACCAAAGCTAGAATTGTCTCACAGCCAAGTCACAGTGTTGCCACAGCCATCCAGGAGTATGTCAGTAAATCCTTGAGGGCAATAACTTACTGGAATCTAACACTGGTTTCTCTCTGTAGGGATTATTCCACTACAATTAAATGCTGCACTACCTCTGGCCAGACCATCTCATCTCCAGGAGCATCTCCTAAAGGGCCTGGAATCACTTCTGGCTTCCAATCTGGCCCTGACATTTAACCACACACTACTGCTGAATCATAGAGATCTGGACATGATCTCGGTCCAGCTTCAACTTCTTCATCATATATCCTCAAGGCTTTCAAAATAAAGTTCAAGTCTCCCATCCAAGGTCCTTCACCAGGCTCTCTGGTGTTCCTACAACACGTATCCATTCCTCTGTCATCACCTGTCACACAGCTTGAGGATCCTTCATTGACTTGCTGCTCTCTCTATATAAACTGTAAGCTACTTGAAACCAAGGGACGCATCATTTAAAATATATATTTAACAAATACTGTTATAGATCTTATTGTGTGCTAGGCACTGTTCTAAGTGCTTACATACCTTATTTTATTTCGTACTCATAAGAAATCCTATGAGAAAAGCACTGCTATCCTATTTTACAGATGAGAAAACTGAAGTGCATATGACTTTATATTCCAAGCTCCTAGTATGATACTTGGTATATGGAAAAAAAAAATCACTCATGTAAATGAGTGATTTAAGTTCTGCACTATGTCCAAGACGGAGAGCAAAGCCTCTGTTATATGGGTATTTTACACTTTTATGTGGATGCCATCTCCCTGTATCCTGACATTTCATACAATTATGAATAAAGGTCACCCCCATTACCATGTATGTATGTTACTATACACAGCAAAGTAGCTTTTGCCCATCCTTGAAGTACAAGGTGAAATTGAACCTTACAATTTCTCCATCTAAAATCTACTTAGTATATTACAATCCCAACCTTGTTTCCTGGTGGACTATATCTATCTATTTGATTTTTTTTTCTAGAGGAAACCTTCTGAAATTATAAAACTAATTTGTGCATAAACATACCTAGTTCTGAAACAAACACAACTATACAGTGTTCTCCATGAGGTGTGACTGTTGGAAGAGCCCTGCTTATTTGTACTAATGACTGCCATTCAGGCTGTATTGCTTAATTTTGTGGATTAATGAGTAAGCAATCAAATGTGATTTTAAGTCATGAATATAACAAACATACTATTCATTTATTTTGACAAGTATTTTAATTTATGAGACTTGGCTACAAATAGAGCAGCCTACTTTGTAAAAGAAAAAAAAAAGAAACCTTTCTGCTTTTAAGATAACCCAACAGCTCTCACATAATAAACCTTTGCAGAGAGTGATGACAAAGCCATCAACTTCTACAGACAGATAAAGAATTGATAGGTTGGTAGGAAAAAAAAAACAATGAGATCTTATTATATCATTAAAAATTTCAGTGAGATGTATTTTGCACACACTTGAGTTGTATGATTAGGGTTTGTAAACCACACAGAACATGGTAACTAAAATAGGTCAGTGCTGGCCTAAGGCAAGTGCAGTGGGCATACCTGTCCCCTAGTGTGTCACCGTGTTAGCCTAAAACACAAGTTTTGCAGCATCATATGTCCCTGGGATGGCCTCATATTCCTGGCCAGAGATCCCCCAAGGCAAGGTAAAGCAGTGCATGAACTACAAATATGGGGAAGGTCAAAACTCTCTGAAAATTAGCTGATGATTAATTGGTACTACATTTCATCAGACTAGTTAGGGAATGGACTCTTTAGCACAGACACATTTAGCAAATTAGCCCAAGCACTGGCTGATTGACCTCATGACAGGTCCAGTGATGTTCTACCTTCTCCAGCATCTCATGACAGCTGAACAACTGGTGGAGACTGCGGAAAGGTCAGCATTCAGCTTGACTGAGGGAAAAGGAAGCTCTGAGGAAGTTCTTCTCTTAAATATTCCACTTAGACTCAGACCTCCCTTGTCATGAGTGCCAAGGCTTTGAAGCTAATATTTTAAAAAATTAACATTGTAACTGCAGGTGGGTTTAGCTGCTAAGGAAGCTCTTCTCTTAAATATTCCACTTAGACTCAGACCTCCCTTGTCATGAGTGACAAGGCTTTGAAGCTAATATTTTAAAAAATTAACATTGTAACTGCAGGTGGGTTTAGCTGCTGAACTCCTTCTGTCTGAGTGGTAGAGCTAACCTTTTCCGTTAGCTTCTAATTGCTCTACATCTCCTTAACTAGTGATAATGGGGCTAACCCTGCTGGGATGGGTGTTGACTTTGGGAGCTTCTAAATGTCAAGATTTGTAATTATGATTGTGGGTGTATGAAACTCAAATAGAATGATGTCTCACTAATTGGGGCCTGAAGACAAGAAAGCTGGGGTCCTTGCTCCTTCCTCATGGTCACGAGTGGTGTGTCACCTCTTACAGGAATAGTTGCATTTGAGGCCTTGTCTCTAATTGTAGAAAGACAGTCTTTGTGAGTTAGTGGTAAATTTGTAAGCTTCGTGCAAAAAACCTTTCCTAAAGCACCTAAAATATATTCTTTAAGCATAAAAACTATGATTTATTTCTAAACCAAAAATTGAAACACACTGAACATACTTATGGCAAATAATGAAACACATGTTTTGAAATTAAGACTGAACCCCCAAATCCAAGTCTCTGACCACTGACAATATTAGGTTTCTAAAGCCAGTCCTCATACCAGACCCAAGGGCCTCTTCTGCACTTTGCTCCTTTTGGCATTTATGTTTTCGAAGCAAAAAGAAAAGTATGGGGACAAGAAGATGTAGGGATCACAAATCCCTCCAGCAAACTGTGTATGTAGCATGTGTTCATGTAAGAAAGAAGATGAACAAAACTTTAAAAAGACAAAACTTCATTGCTTTCCCTCCCATCCTTTTTTCTATGTATATATTTGTGTATCTTAATGTTACTTAATTCATACAGCATAACATGCAATTTTGTTTTCTGATATTTTCAATTAGTATTTTCATATGAGCAATTTTCCCAATTTTAATCTGTAAAAAAAAGATTCATGACTGAATATTTCAAAATATATTCAACCATATCATAAATAATTTAGCCATTCTCCCATTCTAGACACATGAAAGTTCAGGTTATCTTTGCACCATTCCAGTACTAAGTTTGAATCATTTCTAATTTTCCAGATAAAATTATATCCTATTGCTTAGAGTTCAATTATTTGATTATTAGTGATATTGAAAATAATTTTATGGGCCATTTTTACTTCTTCAGGGGATTGTCTTCATACCCTTTGCCCCTCTTTTCTATTTTCCTTTTAGTGTTTCTTATTCACATGTTTAAGCACTTTTTATTTTAAGTATAAGTTTGTCTTTTTTATTTTTGCAAATTTTTTTGGGCCAATTTACTTTTCAATTTTGTTTATAATGTAAAATTCTTCATTACATGGTATTCCATTCACTTAAAACTCCTATTAAATCTTCAAAGGTCCCTTGTAAATAGGCACTCACCTGGAACCAGTAATATTTTATGATGAGTAAGTAGTAAAACAATGTTGGTTTCATTTAATTTACTACTTTGATAGTCCCTTAAGAGAGAGCAGGTGGGAAATCTTTTGATTGATGGGCCTTTTGTTTTTAAATCACACATTCATATTTTAAATACAGATGGATAAAAGCTATTACAATGAAGAGATGCACAAATAAAACTACAATATTTCAATGATTACATAATATAAGAACCTGTCATTTTCTACAAAATCCTTGTTGAAATTCCGTGAAATCAGTCCATTATTAAAATGTAGAAAGTCTATTCACAAAATTCATTCAAAAAAAATCTTTCATGTGCTTGAAGACTCTAAGAGTCAATTTGTTATTTTTTCTCCACCAGAAAAAAACATTTTATTGTCTTTTAGCTTTTCTTAGCCCTACTATCCAGTCATCAATTATCTTTGTTGCTTTCCTGTAAATTATCTCCCTGTCCCTCAAATTCCCCAAAATTAAAAACTTTAGAAAGAATCTGATTGTTGATAGTCACGGGTAAAAAAAGTGTGTGTGTGTGTGTGTGTGTCTCTCTCTCTCTCTCTCTCTCTCTTCAACTTTCACCCAAGTCATCTTCTCATTGTTTATTGAGCAGCATAGTCACCGGGATCCAAATGATCTCCTGCCTTGATGACTACTGGGTTTCTAGCCACATTTCTCTACCTTACCAAAATGCTTTTGGTTCTATTCTAACTCATTATTTATTACATTTCCAACATGAAGGTAACATATGGGGCACATCTCAAGCACAAAATATGAGTTCTCTCAGAAAGTTGATCTATTAAAAAAACAAGTAATAGTCTGATTATAAATACACAAAGTGAACTTAGAAATACACACCCAGAACACATTCAACTGACTACACAAACAGGCTAAAGAGGCAGTGTGTCAGTAAGAGAAGCGGTAGAAAGGAAAACCAGGAAAACGATATCAGAGATGCACGTGCCATCAGTGCTATTTCAAGTACTGTGCAGTTCAAGGGACCCACCAGATTAAGGAACAAACCTGCAGTCCATTAATGGAGATATCCTTACTGTGAAATGGGTGATAGACACATGGGAAACCATAGAGCACTGTCATTAAATTCATGAATTTAGGACTGAGTACATAATGTCTGCGGCCCAGTGCATATAATAAAAATGTACAGCCCTTACTCAAAAATCTTTAAGAACTTCAAGGTGGTGACAGCAGAGGATTAAACACAGTGTGGGGCTATTGTGGCACAGGACCCTGAGCAACTGCAAAGGTCCTGTGCCTGTGAAGCTGGCCCTGCTTTAGTCCTATACTCTCTACCCTTAATTTGGTTTCATATTCCCCAATCTCTGACTGTGACTCGACTTCCCACATCAATTTCTCAACAGGAAGAAGATATGTTGACTAATGGATATAAAATATCTAGTCCCCTGGGCAGGTTTTATACATCCAGTTAACTCTGTTAGAGTCAGTCCTTGAGTCAAATAAATCCAGAGCACTGAGAAAATAGAGTTTATGAAACTATCATTCTTGGACCCTGAATTGCGGTTTTAAAAAAGGCCTCAGGGCTGGCCGGTTAGCTCAGCTAGTTAGAGTGTGGATGCCCAGACTAGCCAGTCACCAAAAAAATAAAATAAATAAAAAAGCAGCTTCAGTATGTAGTGCCTGTTGAGACTTCTGAAAATTCACTAAACTTTTTCTTCGTGTTTTTTTTTTTTCTTTTTTTTTTTTTTTTTGGCCGGTTAGCTCAGCTAGTTAGAGTGTGGATGCCCAGACTAGCCAGTCACCAAAAAAATAAAATAAATAAAAAAGCAGCTTCAGTATGTAGTGCCTGTTGAGACTTCTGAAAATTCACTAAACTTTTTCTTCGTGTTTTTTTTTTTTTTTTTTTTTTTTTTTTTGGCACTTGATCAAACCCTGGACCTTGGTTTTATAAGCACCACAGTCTAACCAAATGAGCAGACCAGACCGCCCTGCGAATTTCCTAATCTTTGAGGAGTCTCCCATTTGGACTTCTAGCTCACATTTACTCACTGAAAATGCAGTACTGGCTCAGAAGATAGTTTAAATCAAAGGGAAATGCAGTGATGTTTTGTTTCATCTAAATGCAGAACAACTGAAGAATAGGTTATCTTCCACTGATTCCAGGTTGCCTCCAGAATAACACCTCAGTTTCTTTCCAAGGCCTCACAAGGCCCCCCACAAGCGGCTTGAAACCAAATTCAGCCTCAGGTCTTTATAAGCACTCATTTGTGCTCTTCACCTCCTCCCACCCCCACCACTCCCACTTTTTGCATCTACTGGTACTCTTTCCTAGAATCTTTAATGGTTGGGAACCTAGACTCTGCAGCTAGACTGTCTCAGTTCCAATCCTGTCTCAAACCACCTTCTAAATGTAGGAAAGTCACTTAGCTTCTCTGAGCTTCAATTTCTTCATCTATACAGTAAGAAGGACAGCAGCTAACGAGCCCAGAATGCCGACTATATTCAAAGCACACAGTATCAGACTGTATTATCTCACCTATTTTTCCTACCAGCTTTATGAGGTAGTGACCATCAATACTTCCACAGTGCGGGGCCCCGAGAGATTAGATGGTTTACAAGGCCACTAAGTGATAAAGGCAGGACTAGAAGCAACTGCCTCATCATTCTGTGCCTACTCTGAATTGTTGCATTACATGATATAACCTAGCATCATGCCTGGACACAAAGGAAATGCTCCTTTAATGCTATTGTTATAATTATCATCCTTATCGTTATTGAGGAAAAGTCCCATTTATTCTTTAAGACCCAACTTAATTTGTATCCTGGACAATATCTGGTATCTTGAGAGTGCCTGGCAAGTGTGAATTTAATAAATGAATTTACTCTACTATGCTCTATTTGCAAATACTCAAAGTCAACTTTAAGAAGCCAAGTAATTCCTAGTCCAGAGCAATATTTGACAGAATATTTGACTAATAGGATAGGCTTAATTTATAAAAATTACATAGACAAAACCTTAAAAATGCAGATTTTCTTCGACAGAGCATATGCTTATTTATTAAATAAAAATATGTGCAATGTTATTAATAGATATATCACCATGTCATGTGATGAGAATCACATGAGAAATTAAAAGAAAAACAAAGATGCTGGTTTAACTGTGCAAGAGAGGGAATAAAGACACTAATTAGAGCATAATATCCATCCCACACTTTCACATTTTTAATCTAGAATTTCTACGCATGGTGTATTGATATTAAGATTAGGAGAAATTATTCCCATTTCCATAGAAACACAAGGTAGTCTGTTAAGGAAACATAGCTCCAAATATAACCTGTTTTCAACAATTTTATTTCATAATAGCATCTTTGGAGTAAGTGGGAATGAAGATGCTAGCCATTCTGCAGCACCCTTTCATGAAAGTTAGTTTCATGACCAGAAATGCTATGCAGCACTTTTTCAGAAAGTATTCTAGAAAGATGGTACAGTTAAATCAACTTTAGTTTAGACAGTCTCTATTTCTATACTTTACTTTGTCATTTATTTATTTATTTATTATTTTTATTTAATTATTTATTTATTTATTTTAGAGAAAGAAAGAAAGAAGGAAAAAGAAAGAAAGAAAGAGAAAGAAAGAAAGAAAGAGAAAGAAAGAAAGAAAGAAAGAAAGATTTGGAAAGTTTCCTATGAGACATGGAAAAGTTCCCTGTAAGACATGGAAAAATAGCAAGATGTGTTAAGGAAGGATAAACATATTTTCTTCCCCAGACCCTTAAAGTCAGTAAAAATGGTTTCATATAATAAATCACCAGAAGAAAAAGTCCTATTTTTATTGAACTAAAATTAATAATCTCTATGAATCAAGAGGAGAAATGGAAAGTGGATGTAGGCAAGCAATGAAGAATGCCTGATACTGCACTTAGAAAACCCCATAACGTAAATTCTGGAGTAATGGAGTTTGGTGAAACAATAGGTTCCGTTTTTTTTTTTTTTTTTTTTTCCTTTTAAATGCTGGTGTTCAGTCTATGTATGCCAGGGAAAAATTATTTTCAATGTGTTCATAACTGGGAACACTTTGGCAAAGTTGAACTCATTTATCTAGTCAAATCCAAAGTCTAAAGTAAGCACACCATGTAACATACAAATGATTCTCAATTAATGTAGCCAAACTTGACAAATGTGAGTCAAATATCACACATTTCTGGTGTCTTCATTCTAACTTAATGGGAAAAAACATCATTTATTTGTAGCTGCCAAATACTATATTCTCACTAATTTAATAAGCAGGCACCATTCACCTTGCCTCTGAAAATTTATGTTGGTCTTTAGACAGGTTCGGCTGCCTTTTTAAATCTAGTGGCCTGTGACCATATAGGGCTTTAGCCAAAGGGAAAATGACTCCATAAATCCTCAGAGGCTGTCTGGCTTTAAATCATAATTTGAAGGCTTCAAGGCTATATGAAAAGCCTTTGAACAAGAAATATCAACACACATCAACACATATGTATCAGATGTTATCCTACTTTACAATAGGAAGCATTCTTTAATCTTTAGAAAGCATGCACGAATATAGTAGAACATCAAATTTTTTTTTTCTCTCCTAAAAATTCTTGGGCAAGTGAAGTATTACTCCGCATAGGCTCTGTATGTGTGCATTGCAGAGAGAGAGAGAGAGAGAGAGAGAGAGGAAGAGGGATACAGTGGAGAAAGGAAGAGGGAAGATGGGTAGGTAGTATTAATTGGGTGAGGTCAGGTACAATTACAACATTGTTCTATTAGCAATTGCAAGAGATCTTTCTAAACTAAAGCTTTTCTAAATTTAGAAAGCTTACAATTATTTTTAAGTTAAAAGTAACTGACTGTAAAACATCGACATTTGATTAAATAGCTACACTATTAAAATATAAAACTATAAAATAACTCATTAGATGGAAGGAAGCATTCTCCAATCTTTAGAAAGCATGCACAAATATACTGAGATATCAAACTGGCAAACACCTGCAGAGGCTGCTCCTTACTCATGAAGAAATTTGCCCATATTACATCATGAAGCACATTAGTGCACAAAGTAGTTTTTGATATAAAATAGTTCCTGCCACTCTGGCTTGGCTTATACCCAACTTACACATTTACTAATTTTCCTAAATTTATTTAACTTGAGACTCCTGCCCGATATCAAACTAGAATATACAGGGGTCTTTCCACTCTGTACTTCTTCCATAAACATAAAGCATTTTTCAAAATAAGACTAAACTCCAAATTTCTCAAAAAGACTGTAATTTCATTACCATTTGCAAAATAAGTGATACTCCTTACAGACAGAAGCTCTTCCTTTTGTCAACTGACATAATCAGCAAAATATATATGTAGAACACTGATTCCGTAATTATTGTGTGTCACCTTGATTGGGTCACAGGGCGCCCAGATATTCAATTAAACTTTCTTTCTGGGTATGTCTGTGAGAGTGTTACTGGATGAGATAAACCTTGGAGTAGGTAGACTGAGTAAAGGACACTGCTCTCCCCAATGTGGGTGGACCTCATCCAATCCATTGAAGACCTGAATAGAATGAAAAGGATAAGGAAGAATTCTTTCTCTCCTGACTGACTGCATGAGCTAGAATATTGGTCTTTTCCAGCCTTTGGACTTGGGCTGAAATATCAGATCTTCTTGGGTCTCAAGCCTGCTTTCTTTCACACTGGACTTTATACTGTCAGCTCTCCTGGTTCTCTCAGCCCTTAGGAGTTGAACTAGAATGACACATCTGCTCTCCAGGGTCTCCAGATTCCTGGCTGCAGGTCTCAGGACTTCTTAATCTCCATGATCATGTGAGCCAATTCCTTCCATTACTCTCTCTCTCTCTCTCTCTCTATCCATCTGTCTATCTATCCCCACACATTCCCCTACTGCTTCTGTTTCTCTGCAGAACTCTAAGATAGCCTCCTCCTCAGACCCAGAAGCAAAATACTTCTTCTCAATGTTCCTTACAATTATGTACATCTTATAAGATGGTCAATTATGAAATCTCCAGGCTACAGTTGGCTAATGAAAAAAAAAAAAAAAAGAAATAGAAAACTTCCTGAATTCAAAACAGGGAAAGCTAAGCTAAAAGGAAATAGAGCAAAGCTCAAAAGCAGATATTAGAACTACAGTATGAATCCCAGCCTCGATTGTGTCTCAATGAGTGAGGAAAGGTTAAATTAGGTACAGTAGCCCTGAATTAGAACCTGGATGAAAGTACTTCAATTTCTGTAGCCAAGGAATGCTACTTCAGTGCTTATAACATGCTTAGCACTGTGTTAAGAACTGAGGATATAACCTCCCATCTCAAGAACCTATCAATTTAGGCATAGGAAGGGCAGATAAATATGCAATCAATATAAACACTGTGACATGTGATGAAACAACTTAAGGAGCAAAATATCAAGCCAGGGAAGACAGGGAAAGCTTCATTCTATATTGTTTGCAGAGAAGCTGTTAAACAAGGTATAGAGGGGAGGTGACATTTACCCTGGGCCTCAATTACCATAATTTTACAGGACAGCAGGATTGGGAAGCCCTTCAAGGCAGAAGCAACAACACATACAAAGGCAGGGGAGTAGGAAATCGCAAATTCACTCCTTCTGAAATGCCACCCAACTAGTATGATGTGTTTGGAATGTAGGCTCCAGGAGGTCCAGAAGAAAGGTTAGAGACAGACAGCGAAGGACCTTGAATGTCTTGCCCAAAGTTATGTTTCCTAATACTCGTATTTGTACCAGGTTTTATGACTTATAATGTGTGCTTGTACCTGTTAGACTTTTAGTCCTAATAACCACATAAAGAAGGCCACCTCAAGTCTTTTGGAGAGTAAAATCTGATGTAAACAGACACACACTGTGAAAGCGGCATTCTGTATACACATCTCCCTCACCATCCCAATCCCAGCACATCCCCATCAACCCATTAAAATACAGTTTGAACACTTGACATTTGAGTTATCTGACAAATGTGCTTTGAGCAATTTTTTCTCTCACTCCTAAAGTTCCTTGGGCAAGTGAAATGTTACTCCAGATAGGCCGAATGTGTACAGGTTGGAGAGAAAGATAGAGGAATATGGTGGAGAAAGGAGGAGGCAAGACAGTAGGCAGTCTTAATTGGATGAGGTCAGGTACGATTACAACAAAATCATTCCATCAGCAACTGCAAGAGATCTTTCCATAATAAGCTTTTCTAAATTTAGAAAGCTTGCAATTATTTTTCAGTTAAAAGCAACCGATTATAAAATATTGACATTGGATTAGTTGCATTATTAAAATACAAAATTATAAAATAGCCGACTAGGTGATGGAGTGGTTAGCCTGGTGTTTTGCCTTGACTGTTTGCCTGAAGAATTGGGCTGAACTCTTCCTTGAGACAGGACTTTCACAAAGAGAGGAGCTGCCCATGGCAGCTTGCATGCCTGTGCGAAGCCGGCCAGGAAAGCCAGCAGCTGGCAGCTTGATGAATTGCTATTTACCAAAGGGCATAGCTCCTTGCCCTTTCAGGTACCCTAGAGGGAGTTGGGGGATGGGAGCCATTTACAGGAGGCCCC
>NW_007728381.1:120212-155090 GCF_000696425.1 Galeopterus variegatus
TTTTTTTTTTTTTTTTTTTTTTTTTTTTTTTGGCACTTGATCAAACCCTGGACCTTGGTTTTATAAGCACCACAGTCTAACCAAATGAGCAGACCAGACCGCCCTGCGAATTTCCTAATCTTTGAGGAGTCTCCCATTTGGACTTCTAGCTCACATTTACTCACTGAAAATGCAGTACTGGCTCAGAAGATAGTTTAAATCAAAGGGAAATGCAGTGATGTTTTGTTTCATCTAAATGCAGAACAACTGAAGAATAGGTTATCTTCCACTGATTCCAGGTTGCCTCCAGAATAACACCTCAGTTTCTTTCCAAGGCCTCACAAGGCCCCCCACAAGCGGCTTGAAACCAAATTCAGCCTCAGGTCTTTATAAGCACTCATTTGTGCTCTTCACCTCCTCCCACCCCCACCACTCCCACTTTTTGCATCTACTGGTACTCTTTCCTAGAATCTTTAATGGTTGGGAACCTAGACTCTGCAGCTAGACTGTCTCAGTTCCAATCCTGTCTCAAACCACCTTCTAAATGTAGGAAAGTCACTTAGCTTCTCTGAGCTTCAATTTCTTCATCTATACAGTAAGAAGGACAGCAGCTAACGAGCCCAGAATGCCGACTATATTCAAAGCACACAGTATCAGACTGTATTATCTCACCTATTTTTCCTACCAGCTTTATGAGGTAGTGACCATCAATACTTCCACAGTGCGGGGCCCCGAGAGATTAGATGGTTTACAAGGCCACTAAGTGATAAAGGCAGGACTAGAAGCAACTGCCTCATCATTCTGTGCCTACTCTGAATTGTTGCATTACATGATATAACCTAGCATCATGCCTGGACACAAAGGAAATGCTCCTTTAATGCTATTGTTATAATTATCATCCTTATCGTTATTGAGGAAAAGTCCCATTTATTCTTTAAGACCCAACTTAATTTGTATCCTGGACAATATCTGGTATCTTGAGAGTGCCTGGCAAGTGTGAATTTAATAAATGAATTTACTCTACTATGCTCTATTTGCAAATACTCAAAGTCAACTTTAAGAAGCCAAGTAATTCCTAGTCCAGAGCAATATTTGACAGAATATTTGACTAATAGGATAGGCTTAATTTATAAAAATTACATAGACAAAACCTTAAAAATGCAGATTTTCTTCGACAGAGCATATGCTTATTTATTAAATAAAAATATGTGCAATGTTATTAATAGATATATCACCATGTCATGTGATGAGAATCACATGAGAAATTAAAAGAAAAACAAAGATGCTGGTTTAACTGTGCAAGAGAGGGAATAAAGACACTAATTAGAGCATAATATCCATCCCACACTTTCACATTTTTAATCTAGAATTTCTACGCATGGTGTATTGATATTAAGATTAGGAGAAATTATTCCCATTTCCATAGAAACACAAGGTAGTCTGTTAAGGAAACATAGCTCCAAATATAACCTGTTTTCAACAATTTTATTTCATAATAGCATCTTTGGAGTAAGTGGGAATGAAGATGCTAGCCATTCTGCAGCACCCTTTCATGAAAGTTAGTTTCATGACCAGAAATGCTATGCAGCACTTTTTCAGAAAGTATTCTAGAAAGATGGTACAGTTAAATCAACTTTAGTTTAGACAGTCTCTATTTCTATACTTTACTTTGTCATTTATTTATTTATTTATTATTTTTATTTAATTATTTATTTATTTATTTTAGAGAAAGAAAGAAAGAAAAAGAAAGAAAAAGAAAGAAAGAAAGAAAGAAAGAAAGAAAGAAAGAAAGAAAGAAAGAAAGAAAGAAAGAAAGAAAGAAAGAAAGAAAGAAAGAAAGAAAGAAAGAAAGAAAGAAAGAAAGAAAGAAAGAAAGAAAGAAAGAAAGAAAGAAAGAAAGAAAGAAAGAAAGAAAGAAAGAAAGAAAGAAAGAAAGAAAGAAAGAAAGAAAGAAAGAAAGAAAGAAAGAAAGAAAGAAAGAAAGAAAGAAAGAAAGAAAGAAAGAAAGAAAGAAAGAAAGAAAGAAAGAAAGAAAGAAAGAAAGAAAGAAAGAAAGAAAGAAAGAAAGAAAGAAAGAAAGAAAGAAAGAAAGAAAGAAAGAAAGAAAGAAAGAAAGAAAGAAAGAAAGAAAGAAAGAAAGAAAGAAAGAAAGAAAGAAAGAAAGAAAGAAAGAAAGAAAGAAAGAAAGAAAGAAAGAAAGAAAGAAAGAAAGAAAGAAAGAAAGAAAGAAAGAAAGAAAGAAAGAAAGAAAGAAAGAAAGAAAGAAAGAAAGAAAGAAAGAAAGAAAGAAAGAAAGAAAGAAAGAAAGAAAGAAAGAAAGAAAGAAAGAAAGAAAGAAAGAAAGAAAGAAAGAAAGAAAGAAAGAAAGAAAGAAAGAAAGAAAGAAAGAAAGAAAGAAAGAAAGAAAGAAAGATTTGGAAAGTTTCCTATGAGACATGGAAAAGTTCCCTGTAAGACATGGAAAAATAGCAAGATGTGTTAAGGAAGGATAAACATATTTTCTTCCCCAGACCCTTAAAGTCAGTAAAAATGGTTTCATATAATAAATCACCAGAAGAAAAAGTCCTATTTTTATTGAACTAAAATTAATAATCTCTATGAATCAAGAGGAGAAATGGAAAGTGGATGTAGGCAAGCAATGAAGAATGCCTGATACTGCACTTAGAAAACCCCATAACGTAAATTCTGGAGTAATGGAGTTTGGTGAAACAATAGGTTCCGTTTTTTTTTTTTTTTTTTCCTTTTAAATGCTGGTGTTCAGTCTATGTATGCCAGGGAAAAATTATTTTCAATGTGTTCATAACTGGGAACACTTTGGCAAAGTTGAACTCATTTATCTAGTCAAATCCAAAGTCTAAAGTAAGCACACCATGTAACATACAAATGATTCTCAATTAATGTAGCCAAACTTGACAAATGTGAGTCAAATATCACACATTTCTGGTGTCTTCATTCTAACTTAATGGGAAAAAACATCATTTATTTGTAGCTGCCAAATACTATATTCTCACTAATTTAATAAGCAGGCACCATTCACCTTGCCTCTGAAAATTTATGTTGGTCTTTAGACAGGTTCGGCTGCCTTTTTAAATCTAGTGGCCTGTGACCATATAGGGCTTTAGCCAAAGGGAAAATGACTCCATAAATCCTCAGAGGCTGTCTGGCTTTAAATCATAATTTGAAGGCTTCAAGGCTATATGAAAAGCCTTTGAACAAGAAATATCAACACACATCAACACATATGTATCAGATGTTATCCTACTTTACAATAGGAAGCATTCTTTAATCTTTAGAAAGCATGCACGAATATAGTAGAACATCAAATTTTTTTTTTCTCTCCTAAAAATTCTTGGGCAAGTGAAGTATTACTCCGCATAGGCTCTGTATGTGTGCATTGCAGAGAGAGAGAGAGAGAGAGAGAGAGGAAGAGGGATACAGTGGAGAAAGGAAGAGGGAAGATGGGTAGGTAGTATTAATTGGGTGAGGTCAGGTACAATTACAACATTGTTCTATTAGCAATTGCAAGAGATCTTTCTAAACTAAAGCTTTTCTAAATTTAGAAAGCTTACAATTATTTTTAAGTTAAAAGTAACTGACTGTAAAACATCGACATTTGATTAAATAGCTACACTATTAAAATATAAAACTATAAAATAACTCATTAGATGGAAGGAAGCATTCTCCAATCTTTAGAAAGCATGCACAAATATACTGAGATATCAAACTGGCAAACACCTGCAGAGGCTGCTCCTTACTCATGAAGAAATTTGCCCATATTACATCATGAAGCACATTAGTGCACAAAGTAGTTTTTGATATAAAATGACTATTATATTTCTACTCTTGAATTTCACAAAACAATAGTCCTATTCATCATGTCATCACTGAAAAGGAAATTATGTTGCTTCAGAGGATGACATGTCACTTTCCTTTAGAATTCATATTAGACCTCTTTAAATTAGAAGAGTTATTATTCCATAAACTCTCAAACTTAACTGGCAGGTAAAATGAGTGGAAAGAATCTTGAGACTACAAATTAGCCATCTATACTAATAAAATAACTGAGGCCTGGAAAAATTAATCAATATTCAAAATCATGTAGCTAGTTAATAACTAAACAAGAAAAAGACTTAACCAACAGCTTAGAGTTACAGCTTTAAAAAGAGAAAAAGAATACTTTTTGCATACCTTTAAGTAGGTCTTTAGTCCTCTTAGTTCCTGCCACTCTGGCTTGGCTTATACCCAACTTACACATTTACTAATTTTCCTAAATTTATTTAACTTGAGACTCCTGCCCGATATCAAACTAGAATATACAGGGGTCTTTCCACTCTGTACTTCTTCCATAAACATAAAGCATTTTTCAAAATAAGACTAAACTCCAAATTTCTCAAAAAGACTGTAATTTCATTACCATTTGCAAAATAAGTGATACTCCTTACAGACAGAAGCTCTTCCTTTTGTCAACTGACATAATCAGCAAAATATATATGTAGAACACTGATTCCGTAATTATTGTGTGTCACCTTGATTGGGTCACAGGGCGCCCAGATATTCAATTAAACTTTCTTTCTGGGTATGTCTGTGAGAGTGTTACTGGATGAGATAAACCTTGGAGTAGGTAGACTGAGTAAAGGACACTGCTCTCCCCAATGTGGGTGGACCTCATCCAATCCATTGAAGACCTGAATAGAATGAAAAGGATAAGGAAGAATTCTTTCTCTCCTGACTGACTGCATGAGCTAGAATATTGGTCTTTTCCAGCCTTTGGACTTGGGCTGAAATATCAGATCTTCTTGGGTCTCAAGCCTGCTTTCTTTCACACTGGACTTTATACTGTCAGCTCTCCTGGTTCTCTCAGCCCTTAGGAGTTGAACTAGAATGACACATCTGCTCTCCAGGGTCTCCAGATTCCTGGCTGCAGGTCTCAGGACTTCTTAATCTCCATGATCATGTGAGCCAATTCCTTCCATTTCTCTCTCTCTCTCTCTCTCTCTATCCATCTGTCTATCTATCCCCACACATTCCCCTACTGCTTCTGTTTCTCTGCAGAACTCTAAGATAGCCTCCTCCTCAGACCCAGAAGCAAAATACTTCTTCTCAATGTTCCTTACAATTATGTACATCTTATAAGATGGTCAATTATGAAATCTCCAGGCTACAGTTGGCTAATGAAAAAAAAAAAAAAAAGAAATAGAAAACTTCCTGAATTCAAAACAGGGAAAGCTAAGCTAAAAGGAAATAGAGCAAAGCTCAAAAGCAGATATTAGAACTACAGTATGAATCCCAGCCTCGATTGTGTCTCAATGAGTGAGGAAAGGTTAAATTAGGTACAGTAGCCCTGAATTAGAACCTGGATGAAAGTACTTCAATTTCTGTAGCCAAGGAATGCTACTTCAGTGCTTATAACATGCTTAGCACTGTGTTAAGAACTGAGGATATAACCTCCCATCTCAAGAACCTATCAATTTAGGCATAGGAAGGGCAGATAAATATGCAATCAATATAAACACTGTGACATGTGATGAAACAACTTAAGGAGCAAAATATCAAGCCAGGGAAGACAGGGAAAGCTTCATTCTATATTGTTTGCAGAGAAGCTGTTAAACAAGGTATAGAGGGGAGGTGACATTTACCCTGGGCCTCAATTACCATAATTTTACAGGACAGCAGGATTGGGAAGCCCTTCAAGGCAGAAGCAACAACACATACAAAGGCAGGGGAGTAGGAAATCGCAAATTCACTCCTTCTGAAATGCCACCCAACTAGTATGATGTGTTTGGAATGTAGGCTCCAGGAGGTCCAGAAGAAAGGTTAGAGACAGACAGCGAAGGACCTTGAATGTCTTGCCCAAAGTTATGTTTCCTAATACTCGTATTTGTACCAGGTTTTATGACTTATAATGTGTGCTTGTACCTGTTAGACTTTTAGTCCTAATAACCACATAAAGAAGGCCACCTCAAGTCTTTTGGAGAGTAAAATCTGATGTAAACAGACACACACTGTGAAAGCGGCATTCTGTATACACATCTCCCTCACCATCCCAATCCCAGCACATCCCCATCAACCCATTAAAATACAGTTTGAACACTTGACATTTGAGTTATCTGACAAATGTGCTTTGAGCAATTTTTTCTCTCACTCCTAAAGTTCCTTGGGCAAGTGAAATGTTACTCCAGATAGGCCGAATGTGTACAGGTTGGAGAGAAAGATAGAGGAATATGGTGGAGAAAGGAGGAGGCAAGACAGTAGGCAGTCTTAATTGGATGAGGTCAGGTACGATTACAACAAAATCATTCCATCAGCAACTGCAAGAGATCTTTCCATAATAAGCTTTTCTAAATTTAGAAAGCTTGCAATTATTTTTCAGTTAAAAGCAACCGATTATAAAATATTGACATTGGATTAGTTGCATTATTAAAATACAAAATTATAAAATAGCCGACTAGGTGATGGAGTGGTTAGCCTGGTGTTTTGCCTTGACTGTTTGCCTGAAGAATTGGGCTGAACTCTTCCTTGAGACAGGACTTTCACAAAGAGAGGAGCTGCCCATGGCAGCTTGCATGCCTGTGCGAAGCCGGCCAGGAAAGCCAGCAGCTGGCAGCTTGATGAATTGCTATTTACCAAAGGGCATAGCTCCTTGCCCTTTCAGGTACCCTAGAGGGAGTTGGGGGATGGGAGCCATTTACAGGAGGCCCCAAGAGTAGTGCGTTACCCTCCACAGCCCAGTTCTCTGCCTTGAAGGTCTTCATGGAGGCTCCAGCCATTGGAGCTGCCTCATTTCATAGGACCCCTTTAAAAATGTGTCCTGCTGCTCTTTTTCACCACACACTTTCTTACAAGGCAAACTTTTAAAAAAGTCAGGTGGCTTTGCTGCTGCTGTTTAAGTACACTTCATTTTGAATTTGAATTTTTCATTCTTTCTGTTGTGTTCAGATTATCATCTCCTGTCTCACCTTTTTTCTTTTTAAAAAATCTTGGTTAATAAAGCATTTTCATTGTTCTTAGCTTAGTTTCCTTCAAGTGATATATTTTGAATGTTTAGCCCTCTTTTCTACTTTTACTAACGTATTGCTAGCATTCTTTCAAAATTTCCCTTTAATATTTTACTCTTCCCACTTTAATTTTTCTTGTTTTCCTCTGAAACTTTAATTTGCTGGTATTATATTTAACTTTGTCACCTCATATTCTTGATTAACCAATGGCAGATAGAAAGGGCAATGTAGGGGTGGCAACAGAGAGCAGAGCCTTCATTCAAACAGGAGAGGATGTGTTTTTACTTGCTGAAAACAGCCTCTTTTATGCTCCTTAATTAGTCCCCCAAACACTTCTATTAATGTGGAATCCAAAAAAATAAAATAAAGCCTGAATTGAGTAACTTAAGAAAAATCCCTAGGTAATCACAGCTTGGTTTCTCATGGCACAAACCACCAACCTCCATCATGAACAGTTTGCAGGATCCCCAAACCTGGCACATACAACCACTAAATCAACTCCTTAGGTTAAGTTTAGGCACCACTGAGAGTTCCATTGCAGAAGGCACAGTAAAGGGCTCATAGCCGGGATCTTGGGTTCTCTTTTGCAACAGCCACTCTGCCTCTAACCTGTAAGTTTCTCATTACAGGTCACAGGAAGATCCTCTTGGCACACGGGATCTTTCCGGTCACCTTCCTTTTAGGAGAGAAGATATTTGGGTTTGAGTAAAGCAGAGAGAAGCCATTTGGATCTATGAAGATATCCAAAGGTATTAAAAAAAAAAAAAAAGACCTGAGATAATTTTAAAAAATTTAAAGAGGTATACTTACACAAAATATTTATTAATCTTTTCTTTAAACAAAGAAATCACAATCACTGTATAAAAAGAAGTTTAGGGATTTTCTATGTTATTTCGAATATTTGTGAAAGTCTTGAATTTCATCACCACGGATCACAGGAAATTGGACATGCAGAAGATTGTTCCTATTATCAGTCACCATTGACCAGTACAGTGTATGTATTGCTACTTGCCCTGTTTTTTGTTGTTGTTGTTGTTTTTTATTAAATACTGACCTTTAAAAAAAAAAAAGAAAGTTAAAGAGCTTTATTAAGATGTCCAAGTCTGTGGAAAGAGAAGAAGGTTTTTCCTCCCACTCTCCTTCTCTCCTGGGAAAAACTTCAATAAAATTCAGAATTCAGAGTGTTTCAAATGTTCTCAAAAAGGCTTGTGGTCCCTCAGAGTCCTATCAATAAATCAGTTCACAGAATCTCGTAAGGTTTATTTATCTGACTGGAACTAAGGAATTTGTACTAAATCACTACATTTTCTGAAATATTGGTTCTCAAATGAAATATCAAAACAGAGAGGAAAAGAAAAAAATATTTTGACCTGACATCTTAATGCAGCGTTACTATAAAAACAGGGAAAGTAGAAGTTACATTTCCAGAGATAGTTTTAACTTCATCACCAACAAAAAAGCTCTACAGTCTAGTTATTCATTTTAGCAATTGGTTTGTAACAAGAATCTCACAACTGTTTAGCTTATTATATACCACAGAAGATTGATTTACATGTTGAAAATCCAACTTAGTTTAATTATACAAAATGTAAAAATTACTGATTAATCACAGTCAGGTTTTTTCACATATTTGAACATTACCTGAAATGAACATTAAAAAATCTAAATAGTTGAAAATTTCCTGAATCTTACACAAAACCATCTTAAATACATGCATTTAGAGATGAGTAAGTTCAAGCTCTGTACTCCCTTTTGGACCAAATATTTCAGTAGTTATATTTGACATTTAGAACATGCACAAGGATATAATACATACATACATACATATATATATATATATATATATATATATATATATATATATATAGTCAGAATGTGGCAATAATGAGAAGTCCAAAAATCACAATGAAATTCAGTTTTCAAACACAAATTATTTCTTCAGCACTCTGCACTGTCTCTGCTCATCATGCACAGCATCTAAAAATGCCATCTAACAGAGAATAAATCTTCCCGAAAATTTTCCTTTAAATGGAATCAAAGGTTAAAAGACCCACATTGGAAACCCTGCAGCAAAAAGGACTCCAATATTACTTTGAGCAATTTACAATGAGCTTTAATTTACCCATTTAGACAACCTGATTTCCATGGGAAAGGTGCAGCAGTAACGACTCTTGTCCTGCTAGGAAGTCTAAAAGGGGAAAAACAAGACAAAATTTCACCAACTATTTGTGCATTAACTCTTTCATGCCACTGACAGCCATGTTGTTAACTGTGTTTTCAGGGCATTAATTAACATCCTACTAGACTAATGTGTTAAAACTTTCCAAAACAGAGCAATTGAATATGTGGCTAGCAATAGGAACAAAGTTTTAAAAATATTTTGTGTTGTTTGTAGTATATTGAAGTCTTACTTTTTCCTTTGCAAATTTTGACGAATTTTAATGTTATCTCGTATAAGACAGACCACTGTGTATAGCTCTCAAGGTTACTGATTTAAAACAAAAATTTAATGACCATAGCTAAACTCCAAGGTTTGTCAATGACTAAGATGTTAGTTTTTAACTCTAACATGTTAATTGAATGGAACATATGACATTGAACATCTGCTACTCAATCAACCATCTTTGAGATGATTAATGTGTGTGCAGAACATTTTTTATAGCTCTTCCAATTTTCCTTGCACTATAGTTATTTTTTCTCTTCACTTCTAATAAATTACAAGGTCTTTGACACTATCTTATTGACATTGATGCCCCTGCAACAATGAGTACCATGCCTTGAAGGTAGCAGGGGTACTCCTAGAATATGTGGTGGTGCTGCTGTTATTGGAATGTCAATTGGCAGTTCTCAGCATCTCAGGCCTAATGTCTGATTTCCAAGCTCTGCTCGAAACCACTGTGACAAAGAGCCAGGTTTGAAATTGTCCCACCTACCAAGGATCTTCAAAAGTTCGTGGAAGATGAATATTATGAAAAAACTGAGTAAATTGTAAACAAATTTTTGCAACAAAATAAATTCATACTAACTTGTTATAACATGTCTGAAAAGGATCTAGTTTGAGGCACTAACAAGAATAAATCATCAGTTTGGAAAGAGCAACATGAATTCTGCTAAAATTAAAGCAAGAACAAACATCAAATTTATGGTGAAGCTTGGATGGGAGAATGGTGAAAACATTTATGCTTCACGAAAAGTTTATAGGGACAATGTCACAAAGAAATCAGTTTACAAATCAGTTTACAAATGGATAACTGGATTTAAGAAGGGATGAGACAATGTTGAAGATGAATCCCATAGAAGCAGACCTTCCACATCAGTTTGTGAGGAAAAAAATCGGTCTTATTCATGCCCTAATTAAAGGAGACCAGAGATCAACAGCAGAAACAATAGCCAACACTACACACATCTCAACTGGTTCGGCTTACACAATTCTGACCGAAAAATTACAGCTGAGAAAACTTTCTCCATGATGGGTGCCCAAACTGTTGCGCACAGATCAGCTGCAGTTAACAGCCGAGCTTTTAACAGAAATTTTAAACAAGTGGGATCAAGATCCTGAAGCATTCCTTCAAAGAATTGTAACAGAAGATGAAACATAGCTTTATCTGTGTGATCCTAAAGACAAAGCACAATCAAAGCCATGGCTACCAAGAAGTGGAAGTGTCCAGTCAAAGCAGAAGCTGTGGCCATGAGCAAAGGTCATGGCAACAGCTTTTTGGGATGCTCAAGGTATTTTGCTTGTTGACTTTCTAGAGGGCTAAAGAATGATAACATTTGCTTATTAAGAGAGTGTTTTCAGGAAGTTGGCAAAAGCTTTAGCAGAAAAATGCCCAGGAAATCTTCACCAGAGAGCCCTTCTCCATCCAGGCAATGCTCCTGCTCATTCCTCTCAAACAAAGGCAATTTTGTGAGAGTTTTAATGGGAAATCATTAGGCATCCATGTTACAGTCTTGATTTGGCTATGTATAGCTCCTCCTTTCTGTTTCCTAATCTTTGAAGGGCACCTATTTTTCTTCAGTTACTAATGTAAGACAGAATGCACTGACGTAGTTAAATTCCCAGGAGCCTCAGTTCTTTAGGGATGGACTAAATGGTTGGTGTCATTGCTTACAAAAAGTATCTTGAACTTGATGGAGCTTATGTTGAGAAAAAAAGTTTATTTTTTGTTCTTATCTTTTTTTTTTTTTTTGTCTTTTTTTCCGTGTCCGGCAACGGATCGCAACCCTCAGTGTTGCCCCCGTACCGGACCGGGGACCGGCAATGGGATCGCAACCCTCGGCGTTGCTCCCGCGCCTCGCTCAGCCAGTGAGCGGGAACCGGTCTGTATGTGGGATCCGAACCCTCGGGTGGGAGCGCCGCCGCGCTTCCCAAGCGGTGCACTTATCCAGTGCGCCACCGGGCCGGCCCTTGTTCTTATCTTTAATTTCATTTTTTTCATGAACTTTTTCAAGTCCCCTCCTATTTATGTCTACAGCCAGTGAACTGTTCCCCAAACTCCCAGCAGTACCTTCTAATAGTAGTTAGTTCCCCTACATATCTAGAATTGCTTCACTATAATTTTATTTGAATAACATTCATGTATATGAACAGTGGAATTAGTAGTTCCAGACATAAAACTAGATACAACAACTGAGTTAAAAAGGAAAACAAACAAAAAAAACCCCTCATATTACTTAATTAACGTCATTAAACAACCTATGCTTCTGCAGTCACTTAACTATCAATGGTGCAAGCTGGAGACCCCAGTATGCCCCCAAACAATTGTTACTATTTTTCAATTGACCCCTGTAACTGTTAGATCACAACCTACCACTGGGATATTATCATATTTCTTCGGGGGGAAACAAGATTATATTTTAGATGAATATGAAATAACATGTCTGAGAGAGGATTCAGAGTTCTTTGTCCTACCACTGGCCTGGTGATTAACCTGGAAAAAGCACTAATGCACTTTGGACTCTTCTCCAAAAGCATTAATCTTCCTATACTACCTTCTGAGGATGCAAAGGTATGAATTCAAAATACTCACAGAGCCTAGTAAGCTCATTACAGAGCCTGGTACGTTCTGCTATGAATATTTTTCTAAAAGAATCAGTGTAAAAGTAATGATTATTTTTCCTATTTCAGGAAAAAGTGAAATACTCCAATTTACCAATTCATTTCTAAGGTAAAATGTCAGTTATGCTATTAGCAGGAGATATCAGGAAACCACAGGTATAATGGTAATTCATGTACATTTGGGGCCAGTCAATGGCCTGAGAAAAGCTTGCCGATTGATAAATAATGGTATAGTAATAGGAAATGCTTTTGAGTATTATAAGTTTCTGAGAAGTGATGGGGTTTCCCTGAAGAAAGAAATACTTTATCAATTATTTGCAATAAGGTACAAGTCCCTGTTTATAAAACTCACTTAACTTGTAGAAATAGATAATACTGGAATTATAATACTTCTCTTTGTTTCTTAAAGATATTATAAGCTCCTCATTATACAAAGTATATACAAGTACCTTTAAGTAATAAAGTACTATCAGAATTTGATACACTTTGCCTTGGATTTTAGCAGCTTTTTGAACAACAAAAGAGAAGTCTTGTGAAAATAGATTATTTTAATTTCTGAAATAATATACATACCACAAAAGCTTGTTTTAATATATCACAACAGAACATTTATTTTTACAGCATACTCTCCTGGGTTTTGTTTTTTTTTTTTTTGTCCCCAAGAGAATATGCTGTAAAATTTCCTTGATTTAAGTATAGACTTGAATAAAAAGTCTTCTGTAACATATTGTCCTAAATTTTACCACCTGCCTTCTAGTGATCTATTCTATAGTTCAATAATTCTTCTGAAGGACAATGCCACCTCCCTTTGAAAACAATCTATCACCTATTTTTTATTATATTTGGATTAATGGAGAAAGAATGTGGTATTTAAAACCTCTTATGTGAGGTATTAAAAAAAGAAAATATTTTTAAAAATTCTTTGTTAATGAGGAGGTTATAATTAATTTGGGTGGGGCCTTATTAATACATTATGGATCTTACATATTTTAAGTTTCTACCACAAAGAGGGTAATATATTGCTATAGTAATTAACTTGACGAAAAAAGTAAGAAACAAGAAAAAATGCAGTTGTGATTTCAGAAATATGTGACACATTTTCAGGAACATTATGTCAGATATTGATTTTCCTAATAAGTATCACAAGATATCATTAATAATGTTTTTGTGAATATAAGGCTATTCAGCCATATGAACATGGACTAGTTCTGGAGCTGTGATGTTTTGTAGTTTTCTAGGCATCTCAAATAATCTGAGTCAAGAGAATTCATGTTTACTAGCTGTGAGGTCACTTATTCATCCAAAAATATGTAATGGGATCTTTTGTATACAGGGCACGGTGCTAGGCAGTGGGTATCACTGGCCAGCTGACAGGACCTTGCCTTTCTGTTGCTGGTTACACATTAGAATCATCTAAAGAATGTTTTAAAAATACTGATAATGAGGCTCCAACCTCTGCTTCAGTTTGTCTAGGGTGACATCTGAACAATGGCGTATGTTTTAAAACTTCCCTACATGATTTTAATGCACAGCCATGGTTGAGAAGCACTAGTCTGGTGAACAACACAAGCGCGAGATAAATATATTATTATAAAAATTTTTAGGTGCTGTAAAGGAAAAGTGTAAACTGTAAGAAGTTATGAGAGTGGGAAATTGGAACGGAGCTGAATGAAGGATTGTGGATTTCATTTTAAGTGCAGTGGGAATCTATTTGATGCGTTAGTGTTTTGTCTAAAAGTGACATTCAGATTAAGGGAGGACACAATTATTATTTCTCATTTGTTTAATATTTCCAATTAAAAAGTGTACTGAAAGACTACACAGCCAGCCAGACAGAAAGAAAACGGACAAGACCCCAAGAGGCGTTAGGCACAGTTTTCATCTTCCTCCGGCAGATGGCAATGATAACAGCAGTTGTAAAACCTGAATACACGCCTAGGACTCAGACACTGAGTGTATGTTACTGCTCTCTAGCCCAAGAATTTCTCCAATTTTTATAATTTTGATTGCAAGACTGAGCTTTCTAACCAAGCTGACTTTCAGTCAGGCATATTCCCCTAAAGAAGCCTCTTAAATACCAAAACTGTTCAGATTCTATAATTACAAAGGAGAACTAGGGTTTATTAAATATTTACTTGGGGACCCAGGATTTAAAATTTATAATATTTCCTGTACACATACATTCTCAGTATCATGGAAACCAAGAATAAAAGATTTTTTAAAAAGACAATAAGCAGACAAAGGCTAAGGAGATCACTACAGCTGTTAACATGTACAACTAGCTAAGAAGAAAGAATCTGTTGGTCTGACAGCAGTTTTTGAGTCACAATGGCACGTGCTAATTAATAATCCATATTTAGGAAGTTAGAATGTTGTTGTATCTCAAGAATCAAGGTCTAGAAATAGCCAGTCACACATAATTTTTTGGCGTACAATCATGACCAACAGTTAAATAATCATTGAGTTAATGAACAGGACAATATAAATGCACATTTGCAGTCTTTCTGGAAAAGAGTTCCAAAGAACTACAGTCAAGTACCAGTCAAGAATCACCAGGCCAGCTGAATGAGTAATGGATGGGCAACAGTGCGGAAAATATATCTGTTTACGAAGTGAAAGAGTAGGGAAGAAAAAGCATGTGCAAGTAATCAAAAGACAGAAAACACACTATAAAAGTTAAAGCACATTCAGTGAGGACTTAGACAAGCAAGTCATCATCTTTCTCCCTCCTCTAGTCCTGGCATCATCCTAGGTCAGTGATTCCCTTTATTCCCTTAAAGATTATTGGGGACCCCAGACAGCTCTTGATCATCTAACCTTGTGCAAGGTACTAAAGCACTGTATGCCTTCACTTCATTTGTCTATAAAATGGGAATAATATTACCAAATTCCTTTCGCATTTTCACAATCGAATGTTAAATTATCTCAGTGCTTATCACCTTGTAAATGTATAATACACATTTGCTATTATTTTTACTGGTACAGAGTCCATCTTTCTCAGATGAACTAAATTCCTGTGTCTGTTTTTACAATAGTTTTTGCACTCGTTTCATGCCCATAAGACAGTTTTAAAGATTTACCATTGTAATTTATGTAACACTCTGACAAGGCCTCTTGTAGCTATTTAATCATAAATAATGTTAGACATATTTGTATTCACTAAGCTCATACCAAAGTTGAGAGTAAGAAGGGTATGTTAGTGGTTAAGAATCAGTTCAAATCCTGGTTCTACAACATTTCTTTTACAGTTTGGAATATTTCTAAGATCCCTACGCTTCAGCTCCCTCATTTGTAAAATTAGCATAATAATATGATTTTTCAGTGGGATTGTTATTATGATTAAATAAAATGGGCAGTGTTTGCCATCTCGTGAGTGCTTAGTAAATGTAATATTTTAAAAAGGGGGGAAAATGCTATGGGGAGACACTTCAAAGTGTATGAGAAGGGAAGAAGATGATACCCTAGTATTTAAACAGAATGTCTGCAATCTTTTACCTTTGTCAATGTTTTTACAAGTAATGCATTGTTTTCAAACCACGGATGAAGAGAAAAGTGAAGAATCCATCTTACTCAAATACGAGTACTATTGTAACTAGCAGGCAGAGAAGTCAGCAGCTGCTTCCACTGACAACTCCCTGACTACATGGCTTGTGATCCATGAAATGCATTAGGTAAGAAAACTCAGAGTAGCAGGGAGCACACGAGCTCTTACTGGCTGTGGCGTACAGCTGTGTTCTCGGACTTCAGGCTGAACAGCCAAAAGAGTGTGTGGTCTGTTTTCCCTGGAGCACTTTGGTGAACAGACCAGTGAAACAAAATATCTACAATCATCTCCAAAGAATATTTTGAGCAAAATTCTACTTTCCATACATGTTTATTAACAGTTAGGGCCTTCCCAGAATCTAGTATATAATACATACTCAATTAACATTTAATAATTAGAAATTTGTTTTAGTCACTCTTTCTATGAAATAAAAAGTTCATCACAACCTACCATCAGCTATTATTTTACATCTATAATCACAGAATTACCAAAACTAACAGCAATGCTATTATTTAAAACACTGATATTTTTTAAAAAGAGAAGTTAAAAGCTAGATTCAAATTAAGTCTTCAAGTTATTATGGACACTATGGCTTAAATGATATGGCCAGTGACTGCAGAATCAGCTTTTTTTTTTTTTTTTTTTTTTAAAGAATATACGTGAGTTATACATGATATATTTGACAAAAACAAAAAATAATTCTATGTTTTAAAAGAACAGAATAATAAAACTTGATTCTTTTTTTTTTTACATTCTTAACACACTTTCAGAAAACTCTAGCATGAGAGACTAGGTGACCTCATGTGAACAGGACAAAGAAAGATACAAAGAAAATGTGGGGAAAATAAGAATTTAAAATAGTGAATATAGACAAGGAAGAAAAAATAAGAGAAACTGTGGGATAAAAGTGACTAACTGAAGTCTGAGTACCGGGTTATAATCAAGCATCATATAACAAATGAGGCTTTCTAAATGAGGGCAAGAGGGCAAAAATAATAAGATCTACCGGTCACCAAATTATACTTCATTGTCAATAAATCTGTGGTCAGAACAATTAAATCAGTTCTTTCTATTATTAAATCAATGAGTTATATATATTAGGCACAAGCATCATGGGAAAACTTTGATGAATATACCCTTCAAGTCTTTTGCCCTTCCACTAAGTACACCTAAATAAACAAACAAACTAATAAATACCCACGCCAGATCCCACTTGGCTTCTAAATCTTGTGTTCTTTCAGAGGAATGGGATGTGGAATGTCCAGACAAGAGATCCAGTTTTACATCTCAATGTGAAAGGAAAATAGAACATTTTAATAATTTTTAAAAGTCAGAGAATAGGTTGTAATTTTATGTACATTTTAAAAAACAGGTTTTTGATATATATTAACTGAACCTCAAAATCCTGACTATACATTCAGATAACTGAGCATAAAGACACACATCTGTTAATTCAGTAACACTTCACTGGGTATAATTCAGTAATCAACTAACTGATCATGTTTTGCTTCATTTGATGCACATTTAAAAACTAGACCACTAACTTCTAGGCAGTTGCATCATTCAAAAAGCACCATTTAGGTAAAACATGAACCCCCTAGTGTCCCCCCAAACTAGCAATATTCATCAAACAACCAAAATCCAATAAAACTATATGTCCTCCCCATACAGTGTCACTGTTTCTCTTATGCTGTATTAAACATATTTTAAACACTCAGAGTGTATCTATTCCCTTTAGCTAATCTTGCAGTAAAATGATATTAAGTAACTAACAGCATGACAATGATAGAAACAGATGTCACAAGTAAAAAATTTGGAGGCAAAGTGATGCAGAAGATAGAAAACTGGTCCAGAAACAGGAGACCTGGCTTCTTTCCCATCGATGTCACCGATTATGGCTTTACCCTAGGCAAGTCATTTAACCTGGTTACACTTATGCCTCCCTTTCTTGAACCATCTGCTTTGCTCATAGGAATGCCGTGACAATTGACAGTTAACAAGAGTGCCTATAAAAGTGCTCTGAGGTCACAAGAGAAAGACTGCATAAATACAATGTATTATTACTCTGATTACAAGGAAGTATCGAGGAGATTTTTGTGTAAACTGTAATTATAAGGGAGAGTAATCCACAACGGCAAAGGTAACATTTGCAAATTACAATTATGTCATTTTTGACACATCATTTTAGGCAATGATATTAGAGACACAACAAAAGGGAGAAGTAACTCCAAGTGAGATGCTGAGCAGAGGCAGGAGAGCTGAGCAGCTACACGGCAACACTTACAAGGCAGAGCCACTTATTAAACGTAGGTTTGAACCAAAAGTCACTAAAAGATGAACTCTGATAGCTTATAGGAAAGCATAATGGTTTAGTAGTCCACGCACAACATTAAGAGCAATATGGAGCTGTACAGTCACAACCATTATTTCTAACACAGCACATATTTCTAAATTAAAAAGCTAAATCCTCCAAATATCAGATTTGTTTTAAGTGAAAGATAAATGTTAATAAGGTCTACATAGCACTTTCTATAAAATGAACAAAACATTTACTAAAGCCACACTTCATTAGTTAAACCTCCTCTATTTGCAATTACCAATATTCCAAGCTGCCTACATTTTTATTTCTTAATTAAAGTCCCTCTGATCCATCAGAGTGTCATCAATTAAAATCAAATGTAAATTAATTGTGGCTCTGGATCCTACATCCATACACAGTTTTCACCAGCCTATATTCTACCTTCCCTGAGAGTTTCTGGGTAGGTTTCATTTATCTAAAGCTTGGAAAGTAATTTTACTCCAGGCAGATATGCAGAACATACACAGAGCCCTACAAATTCTATTAATTCTAATGATGAAAACTGTTACTTATTTAAACTATTTCAAATGCTGTTCCTACAGACATGTTGGAGCAATCAGTTCTTCACAGCAAAATTACTCTAAGAGGTTTGAGACAGAGGTCACTTAAAGGCTCTCACAGCCTGGGGAGCCTTGAACTTTGCCATACAGGATTTAAGACTTTGGGTAACTTAATAATACATAATACTCTACAATTAATTTTTCACAAGCCAAACAAACTAGGCACAGGAATAGTGGATCACCCCGGAGTTAACACTACCAGTACCAATACCCTGACTAAAAAGAAATGTAGGGCCGGCCCGGTGGCGCACTCGGTAGAGTGTGGCGCTAAGCGCCGTGGCGCTCCCGCCGAGGGTTCGGATCCCATATAGAGACCGGTCCGCTCACTGGTTGAGCACAGTGCGGGCGCGACACCGAGGGTTGCAATCCTGTTACCGGTCATGAAAAAAAGACAAAAAGGAAAAAAAAATGGTTTTGTTCTTTTCTACCACCACAGAGAGAAAGGTGCAGATCCTATCAAAGAAACTAATTCATAATGTCCCTAGTTGTTATTAAATTATTAAGCAATTCTTGACAAAAGAAAGTACAGAATGTCTTCACAGGAGCATTTTTTTTTTTTAAATTTTTATTTTGTCAATATACAATGTATATGATTATTATGGCCCATCACCGATACCTCCCGCCCTCTTCCCTCTCTCCCCTCCCCCCCAAGAATGTCCTTTCCGTTTGCTTGTTGTAACAACTTCAAAAAAAGTATAGTTGTTATATCTTCTTCCCCACCCCCCACCCCCAAAAGACAAAAAGGAAAAAAAAAAAAAAAAGAAATGTAAACTCTTTTATGAGTTATCATTAATTAGTATAAAAATGAGAAGCCCAGATTTAACTATAATTGTCTGGGGATAAGACCAGATGGTTTTTATTTGTGTGTTTATCTGATTTATCTTCCTTTTGATAAACATGCTTTATTTTTTCATCATAAAATATGAATTTTATGATACTACTGTCCAACTCCTATGTACATTTTCGTTCAAAGAATGTTCATTAACTTAATCAGAAATGCATTTCTTCTTGACAAAATTATTTCATATCTCTCTTCTCCTTTGCCATTTAAAAATATTCCTTTTTGCCATTTCGTTCAACAAATACACTTCAAAAACCACTGAATAACTATCACGTGCAGAAAGGACACAATACTTTCAAGTAAGAATTTTATTTCACCTACTTTAGAAAGTAATGGTAGTTGCTTATAAGCAAAATAAACTTTTAGAATTAAAACTGAACAGTGAACATTAGAGGCAGATTTTTTTGACGGGACTTCAAATGGAACTATTTATTTCACCAAAGAAAAAGAGAAATACAAAGTCAAAACATTAAGTTCATTTTACAGATGAAATATAATCAAGCGTAGAGGATGATATTGCTTGGAATTAAATCTAGACTATAGCAAGAAGCTTCCAGCCCAAGCTTCAAAAATACATTCAGCTATGATCCTTAAAAGAGCATTAAAAACTACTTAAATGAACAATTTGTGTCAATCCTCTATATTAAAATACTACACCACATTACATTGTAACCCATTGAAAGCATGTTGATGGAAACATCTCTAAGATAATACCTTCTGACCTAAAGGGATACAAGACTTGAATTTGGTGAATCCAGATAAAGGGATGGTAGATGATGGAGTTCGGATGTGTTGTCCCCTCCAAAACTCATGTGGAAATTTGATCTCCAATGTGACAGTGTTGGAAACTGAGTCTTGGGGGCAGATCCCTCATGAATGGATTAATGCTCTCCCTGGGGAAGGAGTAGTGAGTGAGTTCTCGCTCTATTAGTTCTCGCAAGAGCTGATTGCTTAAAGGACCCTGGCACCTCCTCTCTCTCTCTTGCTTCCTGTCGCCATGTGATCTGCTTGTACCCGCCGGCTGCCTGCCACTTTTCCGCCGTGAGTAGAAGCAGCCTGAGGCCCATGCCAGATGCAGCTGTCCCAGAATTGTAAACCAAATAAGCCTCTTTTCTTTATAAATTACCCAGTCTCAGGTAATTCTGTTATAACACAAAACGGACTCAAACAATAGATATGTCTACTAGACTGTCTCTCTCCAGCATCAAATGCCATTAGATTTTTGCAGCTATGTAAATACTATAAATCAAACTTTTAAAAAAAATAAAGCACTGATTATAATTATCTGAGATTCATATGCTCAGAGATGCCAAGCATAAGATGTAAATTCACTCTTCTGTTTTAAAAATTTAGCAATTAGACTGGTATTCCATCCCTTTGTTTTTATTTGTTTTAATGTTAACTTGTAGCTCAAAAAGGATTTAAGTGTTATTAATCAAAGTCCCGTGGCTTGTAACAGGTCTGTAATCTGAACCCCATCTGTTGTATCTAAAAGGCTTTCAAATGATATAAAAAGCTGGAAAGCTTCCCAATATTTTTTCCCCCCTTAGGAAAAAGAAATATTTAATCTTCCTAAGCAATTATATAAGAGTATGATTCAAAGTAAATAATTTCCCATATTACAAGAAAGACAATGGCTACTTTATATACAGAAGTTTGCCAAATGCAACTTATAAAAAAACCTCATGGTGATATAAAATGGGCCTTCTCTAAACCCAAAATGAATACACATAAACCATTAAGAAAATTGACCTGCTAATATTTATTAAGTCCTTTCCATATGCCAGCCACTGTGCTAAAAGCTTTGCATGAGTAATCTCATTAAACACTAATAGTAAGGGGGGTACTTCAAAAAGTTCGTGGAAAAATAGAATTGAAAGATAATACAAATCTTTCCACAAACTTTTTGAAGTACCCTGGTGAAAGCTATAATTATCCCTACTTTACAAACAAGGAAACTGAACTTTTAAATGTTGAAAAAATTTTGCAGGTCATACAGCTAATAAGTGTTGTAGGTGAGAGTCAAAATAAAGCAAATTTTACTCCAGAGCATTACTTCTTACTCTGCAATACCCTTAATCTGATGCCATAAATGTCTTTGATGATCTACCAAGACTGACACATTTTTGCTTTAGTTCTATATTAAAGCTAAGCCACTCCTTCTATGAGCACCCAGCTAATAAATGGAACTGCTCCCAAAGACCATGACATCAGCCTAGAGAACTTTGCTTGCTTTCTCATTTAGCAAAACAGGAAGACAAAAGAATATGTCATCTGTGCCCTTAGAGAAAAGACCTTATAATTTACTGGAGGAGAAAAACTCTACACTCAAGTGTTAAACAAGCTTCTCAGATAAGCTTTACAGTAACAGGGAAACCAAAAGAAGGACAAGCTATTGGTCTAGGAGAAGGATAAAGAGGACTGCAGGCAGCCAGTGAAGACTGAACTGTCTGAACTAGCAGGGGTTGCACAGGACGGTTCTGTAACTCAGAAGCAATTGGAGGACAGGGCTTCCGAAAGAGAAGAACATGGCAAATGGGTTGGGAGTTATAATGGCCTAAAAACAAGCCACAGGATTGGACCATTGTGCAGTGACTATTTTAAGAATGAAGTTTCCATTGAGTGTTTAGTTAGTAGGTCAATCAGAGAACTTAATGTTTGTGTTATTGGATTAAGGAGAGGGTGGGGGGTGGGGTAATGAAATAGAGTTGTTAAGTAGAAAATACTCTAAAATTTTATACTGAAAATGAAAAAGGAAAAAACAACTCGGAATAGAAAATAATAGAGTTTTTCTTAAGAATAAAAAAAAAATTGAGCATGTAGGTACAGGGAAAACAGACTACATACAGAAAGAAATGCAAATATAAAAGAGAAAAAGGCAATTCTTTGAGCAAAAGTTCCAGAGAATTAAGAAGATGGAAGATTATGATTAAGTACATAAATAAAAGGGTTAGCTCGGCAAAGATGAGAACCATTTCTTATTTAAACACATTAAACAGATGCAAGTGAAAACATACTAAGATTTTCATTTTGGGGGAAGGGGACTTGAGTAGTCTCAATATTTTCAGTCAATTAAAAGTTAATGTATGTCATCCTGCTAACTGTAATGGGAGTATGGATAGAGTTGGACTTGGGAAGATTTAAATTGTCTGGAGTGGTCACAACAGTGAATAAAATAAATAATCATGTCTTTTTTCATGAAATTATGAAAACAACATTTGTTTTCATTTTCTGTTTTGTCACAATTCTAGGGAAAACAACTTTCTCCCAAATGCCCATGACTTGGGGAAGAACCGACTCTTATCATTTAGTCAGTCTTCTGATAATCTGTAAAACCTAAAGAAAATTATTTTCTATTCAATTCATATTTATTGAATCTTCTTTAAAGATTCCTTCCCAGCCTCATCATTGACAGAAATGAGAATTACGCATAAAAGTTTAAGCATAGAACAGTTGTTTCATTCTGGTACCAAAACACTTTCCTATAAGTCATTTCTGACTCATTTTCTTATCAATTTATAAATTGTATTTAGCCAAGTATAAGATGGTAATATTAAGATATTTTCTTAACATGAAATAACAAATGAGCTGTCTTGATCCATTTTTTAAGTCACTAATATCAGCAAGTTCGAAGCTTAGATTATAGTGATCTTTAGTGTTCAATGTCAATTAAGTGTTATTGTGTCCATTAGCAGATTATTTCACTGGTCCAACAAAATGACCTTTTATGTTGCTAAATTTCAGAAATATTAGTGTAGCTACCTCCAAAAAAAAAGGGGGCATCTATCTATGATACACGTAGTGATACTTTATTATAAGAATATTCTTTTCAGAAGCATATTGGAAGAAGTCTATGCAATCCTATTGAAAATACTGTTGATTAAGTACTGGAATGCTGAAAAAGCAAAGAAAAGTATTCTAATTAAGAAAACCAGGTGCATGGAATGGCCATTGACCAGGAGCTTGGTGGATTAGTGAGTCAGGACCATTTGCTGATAACGGAAAAACAATTTGAATGTCTCTACTGTAAAACAGGCAACCAGGACAGAGACCATGTAGGTCAATTCCGAGTTCCAAAGAGGAGACTTTCATCTAAGATACAGTGCATGGGTGGAAGACTAGGACCATCTTCTTATGCTCCATTTTGTCAGTCAGTTATGATCTCAGCCATTCTACTCTTATTGTCATTCTTAAGGAAAGAGAAAGTCTTAAACATTAAAGGAAGGTCCTCAGAAAGAGATAAGAAAGCAACAGAGGGGAACACTATGCCCAAAGCTCACCCATAGTAAGGTTAAGCAAAATTCTTTTCTCCCATTTTTGCATTGAGATCTTCACCCAACTATGGCACTTAAATAAGATTGACCAAGGTGTCTTTGATGAGCCTACTTCTACCCAGAAGCAATGCTTTCTTCATTGCTCTGAGAATGATCTAGAACCTCACTTATCTGAAACACCAACTTACATTGTGAAACTGTTTCAGAGTTTTAGGCATATATTTTTATATATAATTTGTAGTAAACTGATTCTGAAAATGGCCTCAATTATTCCCCTCCTTGTGTCCTTTCTCTTTACAATGGGGACTTTTAAGCTCCTTCCAACAAAGGTGGAGTCTATTTCCCCATTCCTTGAATCTATGCTGGCCTTGACTTATTTTGCCCAGTAGAATATGGCAGAATTGATATTGTGCTATTCCAAAC
Source organism: Galeopterus variegatus (assembly GCF_000696425.1). Lineage (NCBI taxonomy): Eukaryota > Metazoa > Chordata > Mammalia > Dermoptera > Cynocephalidae > Galeopterus > Galeopterus variegatus. The sequence goes on from NW_007728381.1 coordinate 144,247, forward strand.
CTAGGCCTTCAGAGGCCTTGCATGTGTCTACAGCTCCTTTGAAACTCTGCCGCTGCTATGAGAACAAGGGCTAGCCTGCTAGGGGGTAAAAGATGCCATGAAGGAGGGCCCAGTTATCCTAGCCAAGGTCATCTTAATCCATCCAATATCCAGCCCATTCCCGAATATGTGACAGAATGCAGTCTAGATCAGCAGAGCTTCCTAGCTGACCTGAACTGAGCACATAAGTTTTACATGAGTAAACCCAGCCAAAATGAGAACTGTCCAGCTAACATGTGGACTCATGGGCAATGAAAAATGCTTATTAAGTTGCTGAGTTTTTTGATAATTTATTACCCGACATTTTTGTAGTGACAGATAACTGACAGATGCTTATTCTACTAGATACATCCTTAAATTTAAAAAACCCAACTTCTATCTATCTATCTATCTAAGTGTTCCTCCTTATGCTTTAGCTACATAGTTTCCAGTGGGTTACTAGGTCCAATTAAGGAGCAGAAGTAATGGGCTACAGAAAAAGACTTCTGACTCGTTACCAAGACTCCATCTTGGACTACCTAGGGCTTATAATTCTTTTCTAATAAAACGGATTTCTATGTCAATGCAAACCATTAGTATATTATTTTTAAGATTATAATTCAAGACAGCTAGAGTAACTACATTCTTCAAATATAAGTACCATTATATTATTAGTTGTCTTAGTCCATTCAGGCTACTATAACAAAATACCATAAACTGGACAGCCTATAAACAACGGAAATGTATTTCTCATAGAAATTTATTTCTGGAGGCTGAGAAGTCCAAGATCAAGGCTCTGGCAGATTCAGTCTATGGTGCGGGCCTGCTTTCTGGTTCAAAGGTGGTGTCTTCTTGCTGTGTCCTCACGTAGTGGAAGGGGCAGGGGATCTCCCTGGGGTCTCTTTTATAAGGGCACTAATCCTATTCATGAGGACTCTGCTCTCATGACCTAATCACCTCTCAAAGGCCTCACCTCTTTATACTGTCACCTTGGAGGTAAGGATTATCTACATATGAATTTGGGGGGGCCATAAACATTCAATCTATTGCATTAGTCTTGATCCATCTTCTGTAATTATTCCTTCTCTTAGTATCAACAAAAATGTACTCTTCCTTTAGCAGACCTTGCTAAAATATTTGTGAAAACCCAAACGTTTTTAGTCTCATTTTTAGATTTTTCTTTGGATCACTAATAATCATTCTGGCTGCATTATACTATCATCTTTGTAAATTTAGTAGTGGAATGAAAGAATCTCAAATATATTATTGGAATTAATTACTCCCCTTCCAGGGATAGAAATCATTTTGGTGTTAGGTTAGCTTTCAAGTTACATATACATCTTTTGTTAGTTATGTTTAGATGTCACAGGTGATAAACATTAACATATAAAGACTAATTTTTAATATCAAAAGAATGGTAAATGCATTTGTATTTGTCATTCTTCTTGTAATGTCAAAACTAGCCTGAAAAGTGTGCTATGCAATTGATTATTTAGAAATTGCTAAAGTCTATCCTCAGGTTCTGGGACACTATACTGGAATTTAGTGAGTCAATAGTCCAAAGGAGACAGATTTTTTTTTAATTTAAATTAATTTTTATTCAGATTAGCAAAAGATTAATTTTTCACAGAATTGATGAGGATAATTATTATTTTTTTCATTAAATTTTTATTTTGTCAATATACAATGTATATGATTATTATGGCCCATCACCGACACCTCCCTCCCTCCTCAACTGAAGAAACTTCTTCACAACTGCTATGGAGACCTACTTGCTTCAGAGAGAAAGAACAAAATACTTTCACAGATAAGAGTTCACATGCTCTTAAGAGATTCTACAGGAACACAGCATGGGGACTTCTGGCTGTGTAGTTGCCTAGCAGTTTCATTAACATAATTGGAATTGGGACTCTATTAGCAATACTCAAGTTTTATTCTTAGTGGTTAAGGGTGTGCTATTTTCCTTGGAGAACTATTTCACCTAGGAACTTCTTTTGGAGAAAAGAAGTTTCTTGATAAATATAATAAGAGTTTTAATAAACTGCTAATTGGCTACTTGAGATGTCAAATACTTTAAGATAAACTGTTCTTATCAACCATTCAAGTTCCAAAGATAACGGAGTAAATATTTCTCAACATTTGGCCAAGCAACATCCATTTCCCATTCCTAACAGCCTCTCGAGTTCCTCTAGGGGATAAATTGGTGTATGCATTCTTGCCTGGATGACAAATCCAGGTGCCTAATGCTTACTTTAAGCCAAAGTGCTAGATACTGCTTATCTCTCTGTCCTGGTAGAGTGTAAGGGCAAGAATGAGACCTAAACTTAGCCAATACTATATCTGGGAATTTTAAATCTCACTGAAGTGACTCGGGGATGAAAAAAGATCGGTGTTTTTCTGTTGCAGAATTGCATCCTGACCAGGTTATTTCTTCTGAGCAACAGTTTTCACTCCTACTTCCATACCTTGCCTTATTCCTGCCTATTCTTAAATTCTCAATTCTTAGCTTCCACTTGATTTTATGAACCTTCACATTTTTCCAACCTATTTCTTCTTGTTTGAGGGAGTTAGAGTTAGTTTTTGTTTTTTTTTTTTTCCTGGAATCAAGGGGCTCTGTTACAATTACTGTGTAAAAACACATGACTACTATCCTTCAAAGGGGGTGAGATGGCTGGTGGAGAGGGTGGGTGTTGTTTCAATCCCAACTACAAAGTTAAGCAATGCATTCAATAAAACAATAAAATAACAAAAATTATTTTATTTCATTATACTCACCATTGTCATAGGAAGAGATAAAGTTTCCCCTTCAGTCTCAAGATTTCTAGCTGCCAAGGCTTAGACATTGTGAGTAACTACACTTTGCCGTTCTCATTTCTTCCCAAGATTTTTCTACTTGGGGAAAACTGATTACTATTCCTACATCTGCATCAGCTGTTGGGTTTCCTGTACTTTTACCTGTTATATATATTTTCTTACACATGGCAGAGTTTCTTCCCTCTTCTATTCCGATTTATGCCGTTCTCTCACTGCTCAATATGCAGTTTCTGGGAAGCTGTCTTTTATTAACCTCACTGACTGATCATTCCATTATGTGAATCCAATTCAGCACTTACATATATCATTTGCATTGCATTTTTACTTATTTTAGTTTGTGAATAGTTTTAGACCTGTGTTATGTCCGAACTTTTCATTAAATTTAAAGCTTCCCAAAAGCTGGGACAAAGTATTTATTATTTTTTGTTGTTTAAATCCCCAATGTTTCTATCAAAGAATTCTACACAATGAGCACTGATACTGTCGAATAACTACTTTCACAAAGATTTTTGTAAGATATTTATGAGGGAACTAAATCTTGCGAAAGACTATTCACAAATGATGACTTTTAATATATTTAATAATAACTAATTGTTATCTTGATAGATTTATAATATATGGAATTGCTGTTTATATGTATATATATGCAGTTTCTGGGAAGTATATATATATACTTGCTTTTAACTTTTTCTTTCCAATGTTAAAATTTTAAATGAAGAAAAATGTGTGAAATTAATGGTCAGTAGTTTGAGAATACTAGTTTGAAATTTCGCAAAGACCAAAACAAGCTACAAGCAGCTACCAGCATTATATCAATGTTCCATTACCAACTACCTGGGAACGTTTCATTTTCTTAACATTCTAACAGCTTGAAGAACAAAACAACTTCCCCCAGTGAAAGCCTAGATGTTTTGGCTTCAGGTTGTCACTGAGTAACCTTTCCCCTTTTTGAGAATTCCCTGCAGATTAACATTCTGTCGGATTGCTGTTTGGGTTGCATAGTCAAACCACACAATTTGCATCCTTTAACTGTTTTAAGACAAGACTCATGAAATCTGTTGCTGAAGGTTCTTCTTTACTAACAGTTTGCTTTAGTCCTTTGTATTTAGGCTTTACAGAGTCCCTCTGAGTTTAATAAGATTTTTTCTGCAATATCATTTATCAAGTACTACATCACTAAGGCAAATAACACATTTATAACAGGTCCTTAGTGCCTTAAAAATTCTGGATTATATTGAAATTCAATTTAGATCATTAAAACTTCACTTCCAAATTTGGATATTTCAACTTCTAAAGTTGTGACTATCATTTTCTGTGAATCAAAATTACCTCTAGATATAAAAATTATCAGTAAGTATCCTATATAAGGATTTTTGTCTCAAGAGTAGGCTTTTTCTTATGTTTTGTTTCTGTAAAATTGATATCAGTGGTGTCATATTGCTTAGTAAATCTCACAGATATGTAATTGTACAACTGAAGTAGGAACCAAAACTGAGCAAATATTAAGATTTTTCTATCCCAGTATTTCTAAACATTTTTCACTGTCTCCCCTAAGGAGCCTTTTACGGTATTGTTTTCCTAATTGTCACCCCCACACGAAATTTCAATATGTTGATTATCTATTCATTTATAATATGTATATCTGTGCTTTATACATAAAAAAGTAAGTACAAGGGTTAAGAATAACTAAATACGTCTAAGTTAAAAATTTAATTAAAAATTTAAAAATATTAATATTTAACAGCTTTATAACTACTTGCTGAGCAACAGTTAATAAAATTTATTTTTACACAGATTATAATACATCAAATTCACATGCACATCAACTTACATAAATACACTATAGCATTAAAATCAATTTTTAAAAAATCACTCAAAATTGTCATTTTTCCAGCAAAAATAAAACATTGAAAAATTATTTTTTAAAGTTTATTTTTAATGAATTTAACTTTTAACTTTTGCTTGATACAAGAAAATAATTTTTAACTTAACTGGCTACTAGATAATCATTCAGATATTGTCAACATTTTGTTTTCTTGTTTGGCACTTGTGTAATTAATGATAGGTTAAATAACTTTTATAAAATTCAATAATAAAATATAAACCAACCTTCATTTTCAAAGCCCAAATCACGTATAAAAACACTGAGGATCAAACATAAACAATATCCACAAGGTAGCCAATGGCAGCTACCAAGCAGACACAGGCCACCTCTTAGGTTATGACACTGAGATCTAGCAACAGATCTTACAATTAAGGTCTTACTATTAAGCTCTATATTTGCCATAGTTTTGTAGCAGTGATCTTATATGTAGTTTGTGTATCTTCATTCAATCATTGTTGCCTATGTGATTCCTGAGAAAACTGAACAAGAGAAATTAAATACCAAGATTTTATCAGGTAGAGTGAGCTTTGTAGAGACATGAGCATTTTAATGTTTAAGATATTTTTGCCCCCCCAATAAAACAATTTTCTTGGTTCCCCTTGTGGGGGTTGTATCCCCCACATTGAGAATTTATGCCATGTTTAAAAATGAAAAAAAAAAGTATTTTATGTATTCATGTGCCCTTCAAGCAAAAACCCCAATGATCTTTCTTCTTCCTTTTCACCATTAATTTTTTTTCATAAAGTTGTCATCAATGAGCAGCCTCCAATTCCATACCATTCACTCATTCCTCAACCAAGTGCAGTGTGACTTCTAATTCCACTACTCCATTGAGACTACCTGACACTTGATAACACTCAGTAAATAATCTCTTAATAAGAAAGAAAGAAAGAAAGAAAGAAAGAAAGAAAGAAAGAAAGAAAGAAAGAAAGAATCCTCCTCTTGCTTAAGTATTCTAGTTATTTGAGAATGTTCACCATCTCCTTCCCCTACCAGCTTCCACAACACTTTTCTTTTATGGGTAATTGCTTATTTCAGACTTTTCTCACTTTACTTTGGTACAATTTTATCCTTAAATATCACCTTAACCCCAATGTTTCATCACTTATTTTCTTCTCTTTTTGCTTTATACTCTTCCAGAAGGTAACTGCAAACATTCCCTTGATTTCTGTTATTTACTGTATACATGAAAGTGGCTCCCAAATATCTCCACCTCCTGACCACTGCTCATCACTATTTAGATGTCCCACGGGAACTTAAAACTCAGCATAACACAAACTAAATTTGTCATCTCACTCTACCCATACTTCTGTTGATCTTCTCACTTAAAAAGCATCACAAGGGCTGGCTCCGTGGCGCACTCGGGAGAGTGCAGCACTAGGAGCGCAGCGACGCTCCTGCGCGGGTTCGGATCCTATATAGGACTGGCCTGTGCGCTCACTGGCTGAGCGTGGTGCGGGCGACACCACACCAAGAGTTGCGATCCCCTTACCGGTCACGAAAAAGACAAAAAAAAAAAAAAAAAAAGGCATCACAATGCATAGCACCATGTTTCAACTAGAAACTCAGTAACTATTTTTGTTCCTTCCTTCCTCCTTCCCCATACCACCTCACCTGCCAGATCCCATCAATTGTACAAGTATACAGATTTTAGTAATGCCTTGTACATTAGCCATATCTTTTCTACTTCCACCGCCACTGTCCTTGTTTGGGCCCTTATCTCTCACCTGGCCTATTACAATATTTCCCTATTTGATGTTCCTTTCTGTTTATTCTCTAATCTTCTTTCCACGCTACCATCACATTTTTTTTTTAAGATGCAAACATAATTATGACATAGAATTGCTCAAAAAAATTAAAAAAAAAAAAAAAAAGACTTACTCTTGTCTACAAAATAAAGACCTTTCCCATATGCTCTGAATTGCTTTTCTGGTCTCATTCACCTCCACAATAGAGAACTATTTCACTGAATAAACAAATAACGACCTCCCCTGTCTCTGATTTTGCTTATTATTTTTTGAGTGTTTTTTTTTTTTTGCCTTCTCTTATTATCAAAACATCTAACTAGACTTCAAAAATAAACAATTACCTTCCAAATCCTCCCATCATACTCTGTATTTGTCTATGATGATCTAAAGGGAGGTCTTTTGTTTGTAATTTCAGGTAGACTAGAAGCTGACTTATTCTGTAAACAGATTTCTCTAGATTGTTAGGTACTTTCATATATTTGATAGGAGACATGATCTTAGGGATTTTCTTCAATATTAAAAATAACCACCAATACTTTCTCTTTAATGGGAAAAGTAATCCTCATTCCTTTATACATGGACAATAAATGGATTCTATTAAAAATGCTGAAGGTCTAATGAACCAGCACTGATTACATAGTCTCAGGTTTGTAAAGAGATATTCAGAAATGCAATAAAATTCATCAAAGCTTAGGAAAGATCACCAGTTTAGCCTCACTTATCTATTGCACATCTGCTTGACCACATTATCTTAGTGCTCAAGCATCATTTTTGCATTTCAATGTGGCATTCTATCAGATTAATGCCCAAGATATTCCAGCTGCACCACAAGTGAGTGAGTGGACATATAGGAATATTATGCATGGCTTGTATCATTGACACCGAGCAAAGGAAATGTGATTAGCACCAAATTGCATCTGACAGGGGAATCAGAAACCTGTCAAACACGATGACATGGATCCAATGTTTAGAAGGCAGAGGGGGGAATAAAGGAGCAGGGCAGTCTGGCATGGAGACAGCAATAAAACACAACAGTGGTGATAAATTAATTCATTTACTTATGAAAAATTAGAGGCTTCCACACACAGCTCTCATTTATAATCTTGTCAATCTGGTTGAGTAAATAAAAAGGTTCTACAATATTAGCTGAAAACACAAGCGAGAGAAAAGGAAACGCGAAAATTGGATTCTTGGCTTTACTTTTAATCAAATAGATTAATTTTGGGGTGTGACAATGGTCTTTGAAAGGAATTTTTCATAAGAGGGTATATTATACCATCATCAATTGTGATCCTTTTTCTCAAATTTAGAGGTATAAAACTCTAGGGCATAGACCATCTCTGTGTGCTAAGCTTTGAGTTACTAAGCCACAAAGGGCATTTAGACAAAAGGACAAATCATAGTGGCCTCAGTGGTTTGCTTCTTGAAGACTCAGAGAGGAAAATACAAAAATCTGACTGGAGTCTTCTGATACCAAGTGGTTAGCAAATACAACCACAGCCTCATTCTCAGAAAAGTGATTGTCAGAAATAACATGTAGCTCACGCTCAAAATGCAAGTAATTTGCTAACCTAAAAATCAGCATATCCAGATGGTTCACAGTCGCAAGGTGAAGGCTCTGACCAATCATTAAGACTTTGTTTTATCACCCTCTAAATTGAAGGGGACACTAAACACAGAGTTACCTGGAACTCTCTAATTGCTCTTCACACATACTATCATGAAGGGCCTTCTTGCTATTATGTACAAAAAGTGAAAAACTCTTCTATTATCTGAAAATTAACATAACTATGGGAAATTCATGTACTTGTCTAAATGGAAGACCTTCAGAAAATAAGTGCCTAGAAGAGGTGGCTAAAGAAAAGAGATTTCAGGGCACAAAAGCATCCCTAAGTCCCTTCATTTCAAGTCTCCAAGAAAAGCCTCTTCTCATATAAAGTATTTTTTAAAAGTCATATAAGCTATAATGTACAGCTTATATGAATTTTTAAAAACTTCTCTAAACAAGACTGAATGATTATCGGACTATTTTTGGAGGGAAAGGGATTATTTATTAGATAAAAGATGAGTTGTACTTTTAAAGGGGGAAGGTCATATTGATTTCATTGATAATCCAAAACTGGAAATATCCCAGATGCCCATTAACAGGAAACCAGATAAATAACTTGTGAAATATTCATACAGTGGAATATTACTTATCATTAGAAAGGAGTTAGCTACGAAAATGGTATACCCAACAAGAGGCAAATTTCAAAAACATCATGTCGAGTGAAAGAAGCCTCACACAAAAGAATACATACCATATAATATCATTTATATGACGTTCTAAGCCAGGCAAAACTAATCTACGGTAGAAAACCCGCTGTTGCGGGTTTGAGGACAGGGACTGACCAGGAAAAGATGATTTTCTAAAGTGGTGGCAATGTTTCATATCTCAATAGGTGTTTGCATTACACAGGTATATGCATTGTAAAAACTCAAATGATACATCTGAGATTTGTGCATTTTAGAGTATGTAAATCTTACTTTAAAAACATCTGTAAACAACTCTAGTTAATGATAAGCTTGCTAAAGTGTTCAGGGGTGAAGTGTGCTGATGTCTGCAATTACAAAAAAAAAATCAGATGGATCAAAGGATAGTCAAAGGAACAGATAGAGGAATAGATATGCAACAAAGCAAATAGAGTAAAATGTTAATTGTAAAATCAAGGTATTAAGGAGATGAGTCTTCACTGTATAATTATTTCACTTTTCTGTGTATTTGAAATTTTTCATAATAAAATGTTGAAAAAATTTGGGGGTAGTATGGAGATGAAATAAACATTAGCTTTAAATGAAGACTGGGTATAAATAGGACCAAGGATGGTGATGGGTCTCAAGGATCACAGAGCCAGAAAGAAGTCACCAGAAACAGGGAGCAATTGTTAACTACTTGGTATTGGGTAAAACATGGAAAACAGCTAGAAACCGTTTGGACTGGGACAAATGACTAAACCAGCCAAAACAGAAAAAAATCACAAAATCCTTCAGAAAGGACAAACAGCATGTCAAATCTTTAAAAACTATATTATTTTTACATAACTTTTGCAAATTTTACACCTCAGCAAAAAGCAAGTAAAAAACCATTTACTTTGTGAAGTTTCAAAGCAAGCCTAGCAAAGAAATTTCTCCCTTAGGAGAGAACACTATCAAGCATTATGATGTTTAAAAAACAAGTTGCCTGTTTGTAATGTTTAAAATCTAACAGCTTTCATCTTACATTAAGAATGTTCTCAAAGGAGAAATTTGAAGGTACATATTTTATATTTTCTTATACCCATTTAAGTAAGAATTTATCTCTTTCTTGGTTTAACATGATTCCATAAAAACTCTCTCCTCACATCAGAATGTCTATCAAATCTTAATAAAATATATCAGGCTATACTGTACTACAACCTTTTCTTAATTTTGTGACCTTTATTTTAATTGCTTTAGCCAATAATGTGAGCTTTTACAAACTAATCTAAGAAAAAAGCTTTCACTGTTCTAAATGGAAAATTCTAATATTTAATTGGATTAACGAAATGAAGTTCACTATTTAAGAAAAGTAATACCTTTTACTAGCCAGTATCTACAAATCATTTATAACAATAATCCCCAACAGCTTTTCAGATCCTAAAACAATTAGCTTCTATTTGAACAACAAATGAAATGCCCTGAATAAAAGAAAAATACCTATAATTGGCTACACTGTCCCTAATGCCCTTCTGATCCAAATTAGAAACAGAATAGTAACATTTTACAATTTTTATCTCTAGATTATAAAAAAATAAAACTCAACTTTACATCTCAGTTCAGATCTCTATTCCAACTTTCAGACTCATACTCAAGATGTCCAAAACTAAACAGCACTCACCAAATCTGAAATTCCCTCAGAGTTCCCCAGCTCAGTAAATCAACTCACACCTCCAATTGCAGAACAAAAATCTTGGTGCTATCCTAAGCTTGTCTTTCATCCACTCCCTGCATCCAACCAATAGATCAACCCTGAATACCCAAAATAGAAACCACTGCTGTGTCTTCCCTGAGTTACCACTAAGGCTTCTTGACTGACTTCTAGCTTCTACCTTGTACAACCTCCCGCCCTAAAGATGCAGTCACATCGTGTCCCTCCTCAGCTAAAAATCCTTACATGTTTCTCAAACCGTAGAATAAAAGCCAAAGTTCTTAGAATGGCCTGCAAGGCCCTGTTTGGTCCACTCACCAAGTCTTCATTACCTCTCCCAGGCTTCAGATATCTTCTTACTAGGAACTTCCCTAATGACTCTACTTTATTTATTTATTTTTTTTGTCTTTTTTACTGACCGGTAACGGGATCGCAACCCTTGGTGTCACGCCCG